>NW_027486613.1:0-21395 GCF_050908995.1 Andrena cerasifolii | reverse complement strand
AGTTGCCAATAAGAGGCGCAGGCCTTTCAAGAGGTGTTCGAAAATTCTGCGACTCTTCGTTAAACAGTCACTGTCTCGAAACATCTGCGCCACTTCTCGCTCTTTGATTTGCTCTCCAGAGACGTTACTTTGTGCCATCCCTTTCGACGGCATGTTCTCCTGTTACAAAGCGCAATTTTGTGCATTCTGAAAATTTTCGCCAGATATTGGCCAATATATCATGAGAACATGAAGTGGAAAGAGGTATACTAAATTTCAGCTTCAAAGGCATCGCCTTGAAGTTGGAAATAAGAGGCGGAGGCCTTTCAAGAGGCGTTCGAAAATTCTGCGTCTCTTCGTTAAACAGTCACTGTCTCGAAACATCTGCGCCACTTCTCGCTCTTTGATTTGCTCTCCGGGGACGTTACTTTGTGCCATCCCTTTCGACGGCATGTTCTCCTGTTACAAAGCCCAATTTTGTGCATTCTGAAAATTTTGGCCAAATTTTGGCCAATGTATGAGGAGAACATGAAGTGGAAAGAGGTACACTAAATTTCAGCTTCAAAGGCATCGCTTTAAAGTTGCTAATATGAGGCGCATTCCTTTCAAGAGGCGTTCGAAAATTCTGCGTCTCTTCGTTAAACAGTCACTGTCTCGAAACATCTGCGCCACTCCTCGCTCTTCGATTTGATCTCCGGAGACGTTACTTTGTGCCATCTCTTTCGACGGCATGTTCTCCTGTTACAAAGCCCAATGTTGTGCATTCTGAAAATTTTCGCCAAATTTGGGCCAATGTATCAGGAGAACATGAAGTGGAAAGAGGTATACTAAATTTCAGCTTCAAAGGCATCGCCTTAAAGTTGGAAATAAGAGGCGGAGGCCTTTCAAGAGGCGTTCGAAAATTCTGCGTCTCTTCGTTAAACAGTCACTGTCTCGAAACTTCTGCCCCACTTCTCGCTCACTGATTTGCTCTCCGGAGACGTTACTTTGTGCCATCCCTTTCGACCGCATGTTCTCCTGTTACAAAGCGCAATTTTGTGCATTCTGAAAATATTCGCAGGTTATGGCCAATATATGAGGAGAACATGAAGTGGAAAGAGGTACACTAAATTTCAGCTTCAAAGGCATCGCTTTAAAGTTGCTAATATGAGGCGCATTCCTTTCAAGAGGCGTTCGAAAATTCTGCGTCTCTTCGTTAAACAGTCACTGTCTCGAAACATCTGCGCCACTCCTCGCTCTTCGATTTGATCTCCGGAGACGTTACTTTGTGCCATCTCTTTCGACGGCATGTTCTCCTGTTACAAAGCGCAATTTTGTGCAGTCTGAAAACTGTCGCCAGATTTTGGCCAATATATCATGAGAACATGAAGTGGAAGGGGGTATACTAAATTTAAGTTTCAAAGGCATCGCCATAAAGTTGCTAATAAGAGGCGCATTCCTTTCAAGAGGCGTTCGAAAATTCTGAGTCTCTTCGTTAAGCAGTCACTGTCTCGAAACATCTACGCCACTTCTCGCTCATTGATTTGCTCTCCGGAGACGTTACTTTGTGCCATCCCATTTGACGGCATGTTCTCCTGTTACAAAGCGCAATTTTGTGCATTCTGAAAATTTTCGCCAGATATTGGCCAATATATCATGAGAACATGAAGTGGAAAGAGGTATACTAAATTTCAGCTTCAAAGGCATCGCCTTAAAGTTGGACATAAGAGGCGGAGGCCTTTCAAGATGCGTTCGAAAATTCTGCGTCTCTTCGTTAAACAGTCACAGTCTCGAAACATCTGCGCCACTTCTAGCTCTTTGATTTGCTCTCCGGAGACGTTACTTTGTAGCATCCCTTTCGACGGCATGTTCTCCTGTTACAAAGCCCAATTTTGTGCATTCTGAAAATTTTGGCCAAATTTTGGCCAATGTATGAGGAGAACATGAAGTGGAAAGAGGTACACTAAATTTCAGCTTCAAAGGCATCGCTTTAAAGTTGCTAATATGAGGCGCATTCCTTTCAAGAGGCGTTCGAAAATTCTGCGTCTCTTCGTTAAACAGTCACTGTCTCGAAACATCTGCGCCACTCCTCGCTCTTTGATTTGCGCTCCGGAGACGTTACTTTGTGCCATCCCTTTCGACGGCATGTTCTCCTGTTACAAAGCGCAATTTTGTGCATTCTGAAAATTTTCGCCAGATATTGGCCAATATATCATGAGAACATGAAGTGGAAAGAGGTATACTAAATTTCAGCTTCAAAGGGACCGCCTTAAAGTTGGAAATAAGAGGCGGAGGCCTTTCAAGAGGTGTTCGAAAATTCTGCGTCTCTTCGTTAAACAGTCACTGTCTCAAAACATCTGCGCCACTTCGCGCTCTTTGATTTGCTCTCCGGAGACGTTACTTTGTGCCATCCCTTTCGACGGCATGTTCTCCTGTTCCAAAGCGCAATTTTGTGCGTTCTGAAAATTTTCGCCAGATTTTGGCCAATATATCATGAAAACATGAAGTGGAAAGAGGTATACTAAATTTCAGCTTCAAAGGCATCGCTTTAAAGTTGCCAATAAGAGGCGGAGGCCTTTCAAGAGGCGTTCGAAAATTCTGCGTCTCTTCGTTAAACACTCACTGTCTCGAAACGTCTGCGCCACTTCTCGCTCTTTGATTTGCTCTCCGGAGACGTTACTTTGTGCCATGCCTTTCGACGGCATGTTCTCCTGTTACAAAGCGCAATTTTGTGCATTCTGAAAATTTTCGCCAGATATTGGCCAATATATCATGAGAACATGAAGTGGAAAGAGGTATACTAAATTTCAGCTTCAAAAGCATCGCCTTAAAGTTGGAAATAAGAGGCGGAGGCCTTTCAAGAGGCGTTCGAAAATTCTGCGTCTCTTCGTTAAACAGTCACTGTCTCGAAACATCTGCGCCACTTCTCGCTCTTCGATTTGCTCTCCGGGGACGTTACTTGTGCCATCTCTTTCAACGGCATGATCTCCTGTTACAAAGCGCAATTTTGTGCGTTCTGAAAATTTTCGCCAGATTTTGGCCAATATATCATGAGAACATGAAGTGGAAAGAGGTATACTAAATTGCAGCTTCAAAGGCATCGCTTTAAAGTTGCTAATATGAGGCGCATTCCTTTCAAGAGGCGTTCGAAAATTCTGCGTCTCTTCGTTAAACAGTCTCTGTCTCGAAACTTCTGCCCCACTTCTCGCTCTCTGATTTGCTCTCCGGAGACGTTTCTTGTGCCATCTCTTTCAACGGCATGATCTCCTGTTACAAAACGCAATTTTGTGCATTCTGAAAATATTCGCAGGTTTTGGCCAATATATCAGGAGAACATGAAGTGGAAAGAGGTATGCTAAATTTCCGCTTCAAATGCATCACCTTAAAGTTGCCAATAAGAGGCGCAGGCCTTTCAAGAGGTGTTCGAAAATTCTGCGACTCTTCGTTAAACAGTCACTGTCTCGAAACATCTGCGCCACTTCTCGCTCTTTGATTTGTTCTCCAGAGACGTTACTTTGTGCCATCCCTTTCGACGGCATGTTCTCCTGTTACAAAACGCAATTTTGTGCGTTCTGAAAATTTTCGCCAGATTTTGGCCAATATATCATGAGAACATGAAGTGGAAAGAGGTATACTAAATTTCAGCTTCAAAGGCATCGCCTTAAAGTTCGAAATAAGAGGCGGAGGCCTTTCAAGTGGCGTTCGAAAATTCTGCGTCTCTTCGTTAAACAGTCACTGTCTCGAAACATCTGCGCCACTTCTCGCTCTTTGATTTGCTCTCCGGAGACGTTACATTGTGCCATCCCATTTGACGGCATGTTCTCCTGTTACAAAGCGCAATTTTGTGCATTCTGAAAATTTTCGCCAGATATTGGCCAATATATGAGGAGAACATGAAGTGGAAAGAGGTACACTAAATTTCAGCTTCAAAGGCATCGCTTTAAAGTTGCTAATATGAGGCGCATTCCTTTCAAGAGGCGTTCGAAAATTCTGCGTCTCTTCGTTAAACAGTCACTGTCTCGAAACATCTGCGCCACTCCTCGCTCTTCGATTTGATCTCCGGAGACGTTACATTGTGCCATCTCTTTCGACGGCATGTTCTCCTGTTACAAAGCCCAATGTTGTGCATTCTGAAAATTTTCGCCAAATTTGGGCCAATGTATCAGGAGAACATGAAGTGCAAAGAGGTATACTAAATTTCAGCTTCAAAGGCATCGCCTTAAAGTTGGAAATAAGAGGCGGAGGCCTTTCAAGAGGCGTTCGAAAATTCTGCGTCTCTTCGTTAAACAGTCACTGTCTCGAAACTTCTGCCCCACTTCTCGCTCACTGATTTGCTCTCCGGAGACGTTACTTTGTGCCATCTCTTTCGACGGCATGTTCTCCTCTTACAAAGCCCAATGTTGTGCATTCTGAAAATTTTCGCCAGATTTTTGCCAATATATCATGAGATCATGAAGTGGAAAGAGGTATACTAAATTTCAGGTTCAAATGCATCGCCTTAAAGTTGCCAATAAGAGGCGGAGGCCTTTCAAGAGGCGTTCGAAAATTCTGCGTCTCTTCGTTTAACAGTCACTGTCGCGAAACATATGCGCCACTCCTCGCTCTTTGATTTGCTCTCCGGAGACGTTACTTTGTGCCATCTCTTTCAACGGCATGATCTCCTGTAACAAAGCGCAATTTTGTGCATTCTGAAAATATTCGCAGGTTTTGGCCAATATATCAGGAGAACATGAAGTGGAATGAGGTATACTAAATTTCAGCTTCAAATGCATCGCCGTAAAGTTGCTAATAAGAGGCGCAGGCCTTTCAAGAGGCGTTCGAAAATTCTGCGTCTCTTCGTTAAACACTCACTGTCTCGAAACATCTGCGCCCCTTCTCGCTCTTTGATTTGCGCTCCGGAGACGTTACTTTGTGCCATCCCTTTCGACGGCATGTTCTCCTGTTACAAAGCGCAATTTTGTGCATTCTGAAAATTTTCGCCAGATTTTGGCCAATATATCATGAAAACATGAAGTGGAAAGAGGTATACTAAATTTCAGTTTCAAAGGCATCGCCATAAAGTTGCTAATAAGAGGCGCATTCCTTTCAAGAGGCGTTCGAAAATTCTGAGTCTCTTCGTTAAGCAGTCACTGTCTCGAAACATCTACGCCACTTCTCGCTCATTGATTTGCTCTCCGGAGACGTTACTTTGTGCCATCCCATTTGACGGCATGTTCTCCTGTTACAAAGCGCAATTTTGTGCATTCTGAAAATTTTCGCCAGATATTGGCCAATATATCATGAGAACATGAAGTGGAAAGAGGTATACTAAATTTCAGCTTCAAAAGCATCGCCTTAAAGTTGGAAATAAGAGGCGGAGGCCTTTCAAGAGGCGTTCGAAAATTCTGCGTCTCTTCGTTAAACAGTCACTGTCTCGAAACATCTGCGCCACTTCTCGCTCTTCGATTTGCTCTCCGGGGACGTTACTTGTGCCATCTCTTTCAACGGCATGATCTCCTGTTACAAAGGCGCAATTTTGTGCGTTCTGAAAATTTTCGCCAGATTTTGGCCAATATATCATGAGAACATGAAGTGGAAAGAGGTATACTAAATTGCAGCTTCAAAGGCATCGCTTTAAAGTTGCTAATATGAGGCGCATTCCTTTCAAGAGGCGTTCGAAAATTCTGCGTCTCTTCGTTAAACAGTCTCTGTCTCGAAACTTCTGCCCCACTTCTCGCTCTCTGATTTGCTCTCCGGAGACGTTACTTGTGCCATCTCTTTCAACGGCATGATCTCCTGTTACAAAACGCAATTTTGTGCATTCTGAAAATATTCGCAGGTTTTGGCCAATATATCAGGAGAACATGAAGTGGAAAGAGGTATACTAAATTTCCGCTTCAAATGCATCACCTTAAAGTTGCCAATAAGAGGCGCAGGCCTTTCAAGAGGTGTTCGAAAATTCTGCGACTCTTCGTTAAACAGTCACTGTCTCGAAACATCTGCGCCACTTCTCGCTCTTTGATTTGCTCTCCAGAGACGTTACTTTGTGCCATCCCTTTCGACGGCATGTTCTCCTGTTACAAAACGCAATTTTGTGCGTTCTGAAAATTTTCGCCAGATTTTGGCCAATATATCATGAGAACATGAAGTGGAAAGAGGTATACTAAATTTCAGCTTCAAAGGCATCGCCTTAAAGTTCGAAATAAGAGGCGGAGGCCTTTCAAGTGGCGTTCGAAAATTCTGCGTCTCTTCGTTAAACAGTCACTGTCTCGAAACATCTGCGCCACTTCTCGCTCTTTGATTTGCTCTCCGGAGACGTTACGTTGTGCCATCCCTTTCGACGGCATGTTCTCCTGTTACAAAGCCCAATTTTGTGCATTCTGAAAATTTTCGCCAAATTTTGGCCAATGTATGAGGAGAACATGAAGTGGAAAGAGGTACACTAAATTTCAGCTTCAAAGGCATCGCTTTAAAGTTGCTAATATGAGGCGCATTCCTTTCAAGAGGCGTTCGAAAATTCTGCGTCTCTTCGTTAAACAGTCACTGTCTCGAAACATCTGCGCCACTCCTCGCTCTTCGATTTGCTCTCCGGAGACGTTACTTTGTGCCATCTCTTTCAACGGCATGATCTCCTGTTACAAAGCGCAATTTTGTGCATTTCTGAAAATATTCGCAGGTTTTGGCCAATATATCAGGAGAACATGAAGTGGAATGAGGTATACTAAATTTCAGCTTCAAAGGCATCGCCGTAAAGTTGCCAATACGAGGCGCAGGCCTTTCAAGAGGCGTTCGAAAATTCTGCATCTCTTCGTTAAACAGTCACTGTCTCGAAACATCTGCGCCACTTCTCGCTCTTTGATTTGCTCTCCGGAGACGTTACTTTGTGCCATCCCTTTCGACGGCATGTTCTCCTGTTACAAAGCGCAATTTTGTGCATTCTGAAAATTTTCGCCAGATATTGGGCCAATATATGAGGAGAACATGAAGTGGAAAGAGGTACACTAAATTTCAGCTTCAAAGGCATCGCTTTAAAGTTGCTAATATGAGGCGCATTCCTTTCAAGAGGCGTTCGAAAATTCTGCGTCTCTTCGTTAAACAGTCACTGTCTCGAAACATCTGCGCCACTTCTCGCTCTTTGATTTGCTCTCCGGAGACGTTACGTTGTGCCATCCCTTTCGACGGCATGTTCTCCTGTTACAAAGCCCAATTTTGTGCATTCTGAAAATTTTCGCCAAATTTTGGCCAATGTATGAGGAGAACATGAAGTGGAAAGAGGTACACTAAATTTCAGCTTCAAAGGCATCGCTTTAAAGTTGCTAATATGAGGCGCATTCCTTTCAAGAGGCGTTCGAAAATTCTGCGTCTCTTCGTTAAACAGTCACTGTCTCGAAACATCTGCGCCACTCCTCGCTCTTCGATTTGATCTCCGGAGACGTTACTTTGTGCCATCTCTTTCGACGGCATGTTCTCCTGTTACAAAGCCCAATGTTGTGCATTCTGAAAATTTTCGCCAAATTATGGGCCAATGTATGAGGAGAACATGAAGTGGAAAGAGGTACACTAAATTTCAGCTTCAAAGGCATCGCTTTAAAGTTGCTAATATGAGGCGCATTCCTTTCAAGAGGCGTTCGAAAATTCTGCGTCTCTTCGTTAAACAGTCACTGTCTCGAAACATCTGCGCCACTCCTCGCTCTTCGATTTGATCTCCGGAGACGTTACTTTGTGCCATCTCTTTCGACGGCATGTTCTCCTGTTACAAAGCCCAATGTTGTGCATTCTGAAAATTTTCGCCAAATTTGGGCCAATGTATCAGGAGAACATGAAGTGGAAAGAGGTATACTAAATTTCAGCTTCAAAGGCATCGCCTTAAAGTTGCAAATAAGAGGCGGAGGCCTTTCAAGAGGCGTTCGAAAATTCTGCGTCTCTTCGTTAAACAGTCACTGTCTCGAAACATCTGCGCCACTCCTCGCTCTTCGATTTGATCTCCGGAGACGTTACTTTGTGCCATCTCTTTCGACGGCATGTTCTCCTGTTACAAAGCCCAATGTTGTGCATTCTGAAAATTTTCGCCAAATTTGGGCCAATGTATCAGGAGAACATGAAGTGGAAAGAGGTATACTAAATTTCAGCTTCAAAGGCATCGCCTTAAAGTTGCTAATAAGAGGCGCAGGCCTTTCAAGAGGCGTTCGAAAATTCTGCGTCTCTTCGTTAAACAGTCACTGTCTCGAAACATCTGCCCCACTTCTCGCTCACTGATTTGCTCTCCGGAGACGTTACTTTGTGCCATCCCTTTCGACCGCATGTTCTCCTGTTACAAAGCGCAATTTTGTGCATTCTGAAAATATTCGCAGGTTATGGCCAATATATGAGGAGAACATGAAGTGGAAAGAGGTACACTAAATTTCAGCTTCAAAGGCATCGCTTTAAAGTTGCTAATATGAGGCGCATTCCTTTCAAGAGGCGTTCGAAAATTCTGCGTCTCTTCGTTAAACAGTCACTGTCTCGAAACATCTGCGCCACTCCTCGCTCTTCGATTTGATCTCCGGAGACGTTACTTTGTGCCATCTCTTTCGACGGCATGTTCTCCTGTTACAAAGCGCAATTTTGTGCAGTCTGAAAACTGTCGCCAGATTTTGGCCAATATATCATGAGAACATGAAGTGGAAGGGGGTATACTAAATTTAAGTTTCAAAGGCATCGCCATAAAGTTGCTAATAAGAGGCGCATTCCTTTCAAGAGGCGTTCGAAAATTCTGAGTCTCTTCGTTAAGCAGTCACTGTCTCGAAACATCTACGCCACTTCTCGCTCATTGATTTGCTCTCCGGAGACGTTACTTTGTGCCATCCCATTTGACGGCATGTTCTCCTGTTACAAAGCGCAATTTTGTGCATTCTGAAAATTTTCGCCAGATATTGGCCAATATATCATGAGAACATGAAGTGGAAAGAGGTATACTAAATTTCAGCTTCAAAAGCATCGCCTTAAAGTTGGAAATAAGAGGCGGAGGCCTTTCAAGAGGCGTTCGAAAATTCTGCGTCTCTTCGTTAAACAGTCACTGTCTCGAAACATCTGCGCCACTTCTCGCTCTTCGATTTGCTCTCCGGGGACGTTACTTGTGCCATCTCTTTCAACGGCATGATCTCCTGTTACAAAGCGCAATTTTGTGCGTTCTGAAAATTTTCGCCAGATTTTGGCCAATATATCATGAGAACATGAAGTGGAAAGAGGTATACTAAATTGCAGCTTCAAAGGCATCGCTTTAAAGTTGCTAATATGAGGCGCATTCCTTTCAAGAGGCGTTCGAAAATTCTGCGTCTCTTCGTTAAACAGTCTCTGTCTCGAAACTTCTGCCCCACTTCTCGCTCTCTGATTTGCTCTCCGGAGACGTTACTTGTGCCATCTCTTTCAACGGCATGATCTCCTGTTACAAAACGCAATTTTGTGCATTCTGAAAATATTCGCAGGTTTTGGCCAATATATCAGGAGAACATGAAGTGGAAAGAGGTATACTAAATTTCCGCTTCAAATGCATCACCTTAAAGTTGCCAATAAGAGGCGCAGGCCTTTCAAGAGGTGTTCGAAAATTCTGCGACTCTTCGTTAAACAGTCACTGTCTCGAAACATCTGCGCCACTTCTCGCTCTTTGATTTGCTCTCCAGAGACGTTACTTTGTGCCATCCCTTTCGACGGCATGTTCTCCTGTTACAAAACGCAATTTTGTGCGTTCTGAAAATTTTCGCCAGATTTTGGCCAATATATCATGAGAACATGAAGTGGAAAGAGGTATACTAAATTTCAGCTTCAAAGGCATCGCCTTAAAGTTCGAAATAAGAGGCGGAGGCCTTTCAAGTGGCGTTCGAAAATTCTGCGTCTCTTCGTTAAACAGTCACTGTCTCGAAACATCTGCGCCACTTCTCGCTCTTTGATTTGCTCTCCGGAGACGTTACGTTGTGCCATCCCTTTCGACGGCATGTTCTCCTGTTACAAAGCCCAATTTTGTGCATTCTGAAAATTTTCGCCAAATTTTGGCCAATGTATGAGGAGAACATGAAGTGGAAAGAGGTACACTAAATTTCAGCTTCAAAGGCATCGCTTTAAAGTTGCTAATATGAGGCGCATTCCTTTCAAGAGGCGTTCGAAAATTCTGCGTCTCTTCGTTAAACAGTCACTGTCTCGAAACATCTGCGCCACTCCTCGCTCTTCGATTTGCTCTCCGGAGACGTTACTTTGTGCCATCTCTTTCAACGGCATGATCTCCTGTTACAAAGCGCAATTTTGTGCATTCTGAAAATATTCGCAGGTTTTGGCCAATATATCAGGAGAACATGAAGTGGAATGAGGTATACTAAATTTCAGCTTCAAAGGCATCGCCGTAAAGTTGCCAATACGAGGCGCAGGCCTTTCAAGAGGCGTTCCAAAATTCTGCATCTCTTCGTTAAACAGTCACTGTCTCTAAACATCTGCGCCACTTCTCGCTCTTTGATTTGCTCTCCGGAGACGTTACTTTGTGCCATCCCATTTGACGGCATGTTCTCCTGTTACAAAGCGCAATTTTGTGCATTCTGAAAATTTTCGCCAGATATTGGCCAATATATGAGGAGAACATGAAGTGGAAAGAGGTACACTAAATTTCAGCTTCAAAGGCATCGCTTTAAAGTTGCTAATATGAGGCGCATTCCTTTCAAGAGGCGTTCGAAAATTCTGCGTCTCTTCGTTAAACAGTCACTGTCTCGAAACATCTGCGCCACTTCTCGCTCTTTGATTTGCTCTCCGGAGACGTTACGTTGTGCCATCCCTTTCGACGGCATGTTCTCCTGTTACAAAGCCCAATTTTGTGCATTCTGAAAATTTTGGCCAAATTTTGGCCAATGTATGAGGAGAACATGAAGTGGAAAGAGGTACACTAAATTTCAGCTTCAAAGGCATCGCTTTAAAGTTGCTAATATGAGGCGCATTCCTTTCAAGAGGCGTTCGAAAATTCTGCGTCTCTTCGTTAAACAGTCACTGTCTCGAAACATCTGCGCCACTCCTCGCTCTTCGATTTGATCTCCGGAGACGTTACTTTGTGCCATCTCTTTCGACGGCATGTTCTCCTGTTACAAAGCCCAATGTTGTGCATTCTGAAAATTTTCGCCAAATTTGGGCCAATGTATGAGGAGAACATGAAGTGGAAAGAGGTACACTAAATTTCAGCTTCAAAGGCATCGCTTTAAAGTTGCTAATATGAGGCGCATTCCTTTCAAGAGGCGTTCGAAAATTCTGCGTCTCTTCGTTAAACAGTCACTGTCTCGAAACATCTGCGCCACTCCTCGCTCTTCGATTTGATCTCCGGAGACGTTACTTTGTGCCATCTCTTTCGACGGCATGTTCTCCTGTTACAAAGCCCAATGTTGTGCATTCTGAAAATTTTCGCCAAATTTGGGCCAATGTATCAGGAGAACATGAAGTGGAAAGAGGTATACTAAATTTCAGCTTCAAAGGCATCGCCTTAAAGTTGGAAATAAGAGGCGGAGGCCTTTCAAGAGGCGTTCGAAAATTCTGCGTCTCTTCGTAAAACAGTCACTGTCTCGAAACTTCTGCCCCACTTCTCGCTCACTGATTTGCTCTCCGGAGACGTTACTTTGTGCCATCCCTTTCGACCGCATGTTCTCCTGTTACAAGCGCAATTTTGTGCATTCTGAAAATATTCGGCAGGTTATGGCCAATATATGAGGAGAACATGAAGTGGAAAGAGGTACACTAAATTTCAGCTTCAAAGGCATCGCTTTAAAGTTGCTAATATGAGGCGCATTCCTTTCAAGAGGCGTTCGAAAATTCTGCGTCTCTTCGTTAAACAGTCACTGTCTCGAAACATCTGCGCCACTCCTCGCTCTTCGATTTGATCTCCGGAGACGTTACTTTGTGCCATCTCTTTCGACGGCATGTTCTTCCTGTTACAAAGCGCAATTTTGTGCAGTCTGAAAACTGTCGCCAGATTTTGGCCAATATATCATGAGAACATGAAGTGGAAGGGGGTATACTAAATTTAAGTTTCAAAGGCATCGCCATAAAGTTGCTAATAAGAGGCGCATTCCTTTCAAGAGGCGTTCGAAAATTCTGAGTCTCTTCGTTAAGCAGTCACTGTCTCGAAACATCTACGCCACTTCTCGCTCATTGATTTGCTCTCCGGAGACGTTACTTTGTGCCATCCCATTTGACGGCATGTTCTCCTGTTACAAAGCGCAATTTTGTGCATTCTGAAAATTTTCGCCAGATATTGGCCAATATATCATGAGAACATGAAGTGGAAAGAGGTATACTAAATTTCAGCTTCAAAGGCATCGCCTTAAAGTTGGACATAAGAGCGGCGGCCTTTCAAGATGCGTTCGAAAATTCTGCGTCTCTTCGTTAAACAGTCACAGTCTCGAAACATCTGCGCCACTTCTAGCTCTTTGATTTGCTCTCCGGAGACGTTACTTTGTAGCATCCCTTTCGACGGCATGTTCTCCTGTTACAAAGCCCAATTTTGTGCATTCTGAAGATTTTGGCCAAATTTTGGCCTATGTATGAGGAGAACATGAAGTGGAAAGAGGTACACTAAATTTCAGCTTCAAAGGCATCGCTTTAAAGTTGCTAATATGAGGCGCATTCCTTTCAAGAGGCGTTCGAAAATTCTGCGTCTCTTCGTTAAACAGTCACTGTCTCGAAACATCTGCGCCACTCCTCGCTCTTCGATTTGATCTCCGGAGACGTTACATTGTGCCATCTCTTTCGACGGCATGTTCTCCTGTTACAAAGCCCAATGTTGTGCATTCTGAAAATTTCGCCAAATTTGGGCCAATGTATCAGGAGAACATGAAGTGCAAAGAGGTATACTAAATTTCAGCTTCAAAGGCATCGCCTAAAGTTGGAAATAAGAGGCGGAGGCCTTTCAAGAGGCGTTCGAAAATTCTGCGTCTCCTCGTTAAACAGTCACTGTCTCGAAACTTCTGCCCCACTTCTCGCTCACTGATTTGCTCTCCGGAGACGTTACTTTGTGCCATCCCTTTCGACCGCATGTTCTCCTGTTACAAAGCCCCAATTTTGTGCATTCTGAAAATTTTCGCCAAATTTGGGCCAATGTATGAGGAGAACATGAAGTGGAAAGAGGTATACTAAATTGCAGCTTCAAAGGCATCGCCTTAAAGTTGGAAATAAGAGGCGGAGGCCTTTCAAGAGGTGTTCGAAAATTCTGCGTCTCTTCGTTAAACAGTCACTGTCTCGAAACATCTGCGCCACTTCTCGCTCTTTGATTTGCTCTCCAGAGACGTTACTTTGTGCCATCCCTTTCGACGGCATGTTCTCCTGTTACAAAACGCAATTTTGTGCGTTCTGAAAATTTTCGCCAGATTTGGCCAATATATCATGAGAACATGAAGTGGAAAGAGGTATACTAAATTTCAGCTTCAAAGGCATCGCCTTAAAGTTCAAAATCAGAGGCGGAGGCCTTTCAAGAGGTGTTCGAAAATTCTGCGTCTCTTCGTTAAACAGTCACTGTCTCGAAACATCTGCGCCACTTCTCGCTCTTTGATTTGCTCTCCGGAGACGTTACTTTGTGCCATCCCTTTCGACGGCATGTTCTCCTGTTACAAAGCCCAATTTTGTGCATTCTGAAAATTTTGGCCAAATTTTGGCCAATGTATGAGGAGAACATGAAGTGGAAAGAGGTACACTAAATTTCAGCTTCAAAGGCATCGCTTTAAAGTTGCTAATATGAGGCGCATTCCTTTCAAGAGGCGTTCGAAAATTCTGCGTCTCTTCGTTAAACAGTCACTGTCTCGAAACATCTGCGCCACTCCTCGCTCTTCGATTTGATCTCCGGAGACGTTACTTTGTGCCATCTGTTTCGACGGCATGTTCTCCTGTTACAAAGCCCAATGTTGTGCATTCTGAAAATTTTCGCCAAATTTGGGCCAATTTATCAGGAGAACATGAAGTGGAAAGAGGTATACTAAATTGCAGCTTCAAAGGCATCGCCTTAAAGTTGGAAATAAGAGGCGGAGGCCTTTCAAGAGGCGTTCGAAAATTCTGCGTCTCTTCGTTAAACAGTCACTGTCTCGAAACATCTGCGCCACTTCTCGCTCTTTGATTTGCTCTCCGGAGACGTCACTTTGTGCCATCCCTTTCGACGGCATGTTCTCCTGTTACAAAGCCCAATTTTGTGCATTCTGAAAATTTTCGCCAGATTTTGGCCAATATATCATGAGAACATGAAGTGGAAAGAGGTATACTAAGTTTCAGCTTCAAAGGCATCGCCTTAAAGTTGCCAATACGAGGCGCAGGCCTTTCAAGAGGCGTTCCAAAATTCTGCGTCTCTTCGTTAAACAGTCACTGTCTCGAAACATCTGCGCCACTTCTCGCTCTTTGATTTGCTCTCCGGAGACGTTACTTTGTGCCATCCCTTTCAACGGCATGTTCTCCTGTTACAAAGCGCAATTTTGTCCATTCTGAAAATTTTCGCCAAATTTTGGCCAATGTATCAGGAGAACATGAAGTGGAAAGAGGTACACTAAATTTCAGCTTCAAAGGCATCGCTTTAAAGTTGCTAATATGAGGCGCATTCCTTTCAAGAGGCGTTCGAAAATTCTGCGTCTCTTCGTTTAACAATCACTGTCTCGAAACATCTGCGCCACTCCTCGCTCGTCGATTTGCTCTCCGGAGACGTTACTTGTGCCATCTCTTTCAACGGCATGATCTCCTGTTACAAAGCGCAATTTTGTGCATTCTGAAAATATTCGCCAGATTATGGCCAATATATCACGAGAACATGAAGTGGAAAGAGGTATACTAAATTTCAGGTTCAAATGCATCGCCTTAAAGTTGCCAATAAGAGGCGCAGGCCTTTCAAGAGGTGTTCGAAAATTCTGCGTCTCTTCGTTAGACAGTCACTGTCTCGAAACATCTGCGCTACTTCTCGCTCACTGATTTGCTCTCCGGAGACGTTACTTTGTGCCATCCCTTTCGACCGCATGTTCTCCTGTTACAAAGCCCAATTTTGTGCATTCTGAAAATTTTCGCCAAATTTGGGCCAATGTATGAGGAGAACATGAAGTGGAAAGAGGTATACTAAATTGCAGCTTCAAAGGCATCGCCTTAAAGTTGGAAATAAGAGGCGGAGGCCTTTCAAGAGGTGTTCGAAAATTCTGCGTCTCTTCGTTAAACAGTCACTGTCTCGAAACATCTGCGCCACTCCTCGCTCTTCGATTTGCTCTCCGGAGACGTTACTTGTGCCATCTCTTTCAACGGCATGATCTCCTGTTACAAAGCGCAATTTTGTGCATTCTGAAAATATTCGCAGGTTTTGGCCAATATATCAGGAGAACATGAAGTGGAATGAGGTATACTAAATTTCAGCTTCAAATGCATCGCCTTAAAGTTGGAAATAAGAGGCGGAGGCCTTTCAAGAGGCGTTCGAAAATTCTGCGTCTCTTCGTTAAACAGTCACTGTCTCGAAACTTCTGCCCCACTTCTCGCTCACTGATTTGCTCTCCGGAGACGTTACTTTGTGCCATCCCTTTCGACCGCATGTTCTCCTGTTACAAAGCCCAATTTTGTGCATTCTGAAAATTTTCGCCAAATTTGGGCCAATGTATGAGGAGAACATGAAGTGGAAAGAGGTATACTAAATTGCAGCTTCAAAGGCATCGCCTTAAAGTTGGAAATAAGAGGCGGAGGCCTTTCAAGAGGTGTTCGAAAATTCTGCGTCTCTTCGTTAAACAGTCACTGTCTCGAAACATCTGCGCCACTTCTCGCTCTTTGATTTGCTCTCCAGAGACGTTACTTGTGCCATCCCTTTCGACGGCATGTTCTCCTGTTACAAAACGCAATTTTGTGCGTTCTGAAAATTTTCGCCAGATTTTGGCCAATATATCATGAGAACATGAAGTGGAAAGAGGTATACTAAATTTCAGCTTCAAAGGCATCGCCTTAAAGTTCGAAATCAGAGGCGGAGGCCTTTCAAGAGGTGTTCGAAAATTCTGCGTCTCTTCGTTAAACAGTCACTGTCTCGAAACATCTGCGCCACTTCTCGCTCTTTGATTTGCTCTCCGGAGACGTTACTTTGTGCCATCCCTTTCGACGGCATGTTCTCCTGTTACAAAGCCCAATTTTGTGCATTCTGAAAATTTTGGCCAAATTTTGGCCAATGTATGAGGAGAACATGAAGTGGAAAGAGGTACACTAAATTTCAGCTTCAAAGGCATCGCTTTAAAGTTGCTAATATGAGGCGCATTCCTTTCAAGAGGCGTTCGAAAATTCTGCGTCTCTTCGTTAAACAGTCACTGTCTCGAAACATCTGCGCCACTCCTCGCTCTTCGATTTGATCTCCGGAGACGTTACTTTGTGCCATCTGTTTCGACGGCATGTTCTCCTGTTACAAAGCCCAATGTTGTGCATTCTGAAAATTTTCGCCAAATTTGGGCCAATTTATCAGGAGAACATGAAGTGGGAAAGAGGTATACTAAATTGCAGCTTCAAAGGCATCGCCTTAAAGTTGGAAATAAGAGGCGGAGGCCTTTCAAGAGGCGTTCGAAAATTCTGCGTCTCTTCGTTAAACAGTCACTGTCTCGAAACATCTGCGCCACTTCTCGCTCTTTGATTTGCTCTCCGGAGACGTCACTTTGTGCCATCCCTTTCGACGGCATGTTCTCCTGTTACAAAGCCCAATTTTGTGCATTCTGAAAATTTTCGCCAGATTTTGGCCAATATATCATGAGAACATGAAGTGGAAAGAGGTATACTAAGTTTCAGCTTCAAAGGCATCGCCTTAAAGTTGCCAATACGAGGCGCAGGCCTTTCAAGAGGCGTTCCAAAATTCTGCGTCTCTTCGTTAAACAGTCACTGTCTCGAAACATCTGCGCCACTTCTCGCTCATTGATTTGGCTCTCCGGAGACGTTACTTTGTGCCATCCCTTTCGACGGCATGTTCTCCTGTTACAAAGCCCAATTTTGTGCATTCTGAAAACTTTCGCCAGATTTTGGCCAATGTATCAGGAGAACATGAAGTGGAAAGAGGTATACTAAATTGCAGCTTCAAAGGCATCGCCTTAAAGTTGGAAATAAGAGGCGGAGGCCTTTCAAGAGGCGTTCGAAAATTCTGCGTCTCTTCGTTAAACAGTCACTGTCTCGAAACATCTGCGCCACTCCTCGCTCTTCGATTTGCTCTCCGGAGACGTTACTTGTGCCATCTCTTTCAACGGCATGATCTCCTGTTACAAAGCGCAATTTTGTGCATTCTGAAAATATTCGCCAGATTTTGGACAATATATCATGAGAACATGAAGTGGAAAGAGGTATACTAAATTTCTGGTTCAAATGCATCGCCTTAAAGTTGCCAATAAGAGTCGCAGGCCTTTCAAGAGGTGTTCGAAATTTCTGCGTCTCTTCGTTAAACAGTCACTGTCTCGAAACATCTGCGCCACTTCTCGCTCTTTGATTTGCTCTCCGGAGACGTTACTTTGTGCCATCCCTTTCAACGGCATGTTCTCCTGTTACAAAGCGCAATTTTGTCCATTCTGAAAATTTTCGCCAAATTTTGGCCAATGTATCAGGAGAACATGAAGTGGAAAGAGGTACACTAAATTTCAGCTTCAAAGGCATCGCTTTAAAGTTGCTAATATGAGGCGCATTACTTTCAAGAGGCGTTCGAAAATTCTGCGTCTCTTCGTTTAACAATCACTGTCTCGAAACATCTGCGCCACTCCTCGCTCGTCGATTTGCTCTCCGGAGACGTTACTTGTGCCATCTCTTTCAACGGCATGATCTCCTGTTACAAAGCGCAATTTTGTGCATTCTGAAAATATTCGCCAGATTATGGCCAATATATCACGAGAACATGAAGTGGAAAGAGGTATACTAAATTTCAGGTTCAAATGCATCGCCTTAAAGTTGCCAATAAGAGGCGCAGGCCTTTCAAGAGGTGTTCGAAAATTCTGCGTCTCTTCGTTAGACAGTCACTGTCTCGAAACATCTGCGCTACTTCTCGCTCTTTGATTTGCTCTCCGGAGACGTTACTTTGTGCCATCTCTTTCGACGGCATGTTCTCCTCTTACAAAGCCCAATGTTGTGCATTCTGAAAATTTTCGCCAGATTTTTGCCAATATATCATGAGAACATGAAGTGGAAAGAGGTATACTAAATTTCAGGTTCAAATGCATCGCCTTAAAGTTGCCAATAAGAGGCGGAGGCCTTTCAAGAGGCGTTCGAAAATTCTGCGTCTCTTCGTTTAACAGTCACTGTCGCGAAACATATGCGCCACTCCTCGCTCTTTGATTTGCTCTCCGGAGACGTTACTTTGTGCCATCTCTTTCAACGGCATGATCTCCTGTTACAAAGCGCAATTTTGTGCATTCTGAAAATATTCGCAGGTTTTGGCCAATATATCAGGAGAACATGAAGTGGAATGAGGTATACTAAATTTCAGCTTCAAATGCATCGCCGTAAAGTTGCCAATAAGAGGCGCAGGCCTTTCAAGAGGTGTTCGAAAATTCTGCGTCTCTTCGTTTAACAGTCACTGTCTCGAAACATCTGCGCCACTCCTCGCTCGTCGATTTGCTCTCCGGAGACGTTACTTTGTGCCATCTCTTTCGACGGCATGTTCTCCTCTTACAAAGCCCAATGTTGTGCATTCTGAAAATTTTCGCCAGATTTTTGCCAATATATCATGAGAACATGAAGTGGAAAGAGGTATACTAAATTTCAGGTTCAAATGCATCGCCTTAAAGTTGCCAATAAGAGGCGGAGGCCTTTCAAGAGGCGTTCGAAAATTCTGCGTCTCTTCGTTTAACAGTCACTGTCGCGAAACATATGCGCCACTCCTCGCTCTTTGATTTGCTCTCCGGAGACGTTACTTTGTGCCATCTCTTTCAACGGCATGTTCTCCTGTTACAAAGCCCAATTTTGTGCATTCTGAAAACTTTCGCCAGATTTTGGCCAATGTATCAGGAGAACATGAAGTGGAAAGAGGTATACTAAATTGCAGCTTCAAATGCATCGCCGTAAAGTTGCTAATAAGAGGCGCAGGCCTTTCAAGAGGCGTTCGAAAATTCTGCGTCTCTTCGTTAAACACTCACTGTCTCGAAACATCTGCGCCACTTCTCGCTCTTTGATTTGCGCTCCGGAGACGTTACTTTGTGCCATCCCTTTCGACGGCATGTTCTCCTGTTACAAAGCGCAATTTTGTGCATTCTGAAAATTTTCGCGATATTGGCCAATATATCATGAGAACATGAAGTGGAAAGAGGTATACTAAATTTCAGCTTCAAAGGGACCGCCTTAAAGTTGGAAATAAGAGGCGCATTCCTTTCAAGAGGCGTTCGAAAATTCTGCGTCTCTTCGTTTAACAATCACTGTCTCGAAACATCTGCGCCACTCCTCGCTCGTCGATTTGCTCTCCGGAGACGTTACTTGTGCCATCTCTTTCAACGGCATGATCTCCTGTTACAAAGCGCAATTTTGTGCATTCTGAAAATATTCTCCAGATTATGGCCAATATATCACGAGAACATGAAGTGGAAAGAGGTATACTAATTTTCAGGTTCAAATGCATCGCCTTAAAGTTGCCAATAAGAGGCGCAGGCCTTTCAAGAGGTGTTCGAAAATTCTGCGTCTCTTCGTTAGACAGTCACTGTCTCGAAACATCTGCGCTACTTCTCGCTCTTTGATTTGCTCTCCGGAGACGTTACTTTGTGCCATCTCTTTCGACGGCATGTTCTCCTCTTACAAAGCCCAATGTTGTGCATTCTGAAAATTTTCGCCAGATTTTTGCCAATATATCATGAGAACATGAAGTGGAAAGAGGTATACTAAATTTCAGGTTCAAATGCATCGCCTTAAAGTTGCCAATAAGAGGCGGAGGCCTTTCAAGAGGCGTTCGAAAATTCTGCGTCTCTTCGTTTAACAGTCACTGTCGCGAAACATATGCGCCACTCCTCGCTCTTTGATTTGCTCTCCGGAGACGTTACTTTGTGCCATCTCTTTCAACGGCATGATCTCCTGTTACAAAGCGCAATTTTGTGCATTCTGAAAATATTCGCAGGTTTTGGCCAATATATCAGGAGAACATGAAGTGGAATGAGGTATACTAAATTTCAGCTTCAAATGCATCGCCGTAAAGTTGCCAATAAGAGGCGCAGGCCTTTCAAGAGGTGTTCGAAAATTCTGCGTCTCTTCGTTTAACAGTCACTGTCTCGAAACATCTGCGCCACTCCTCGCTCGTCGATTTGCTCTCCGGAGACGTTACTTTGTGCCATCTCTTTCGACGGCATGTTCTCCTCTTACAAAGCCCAATGTTGTGCATTCTGAAAATTTTCGCCAGATTTTTGCCAATATATCATGAGAACATGAAGTGGAAAGAGGTATACTAAATTTCAGGTTCAAATGCATCGCCTTAAAGTTGCCAATAAGAGGCGGAGGCCTTTCAAGAGGCGTTCGAAAATTCTGCGTCTCTTCGTTTAACAGTCACTGTCGCGAAACATATGCGCCACTCCTCGCTCTTTGATTTGCTCTCCGGAGACGTTACTTTGTGCCATCTCTTTCAACGGCATGTTCTCCTGTTACAAAGCCCAATTTTGTGCATTCTGAAAACTTTCGCCAGATTTTGGCCAATGTATCAGGAGAACATGAAGTGGAAAGAGGTATACTAAATTGCAGCTTCAAATGCATCGCCGTAAAGTTGCTAATAAGAGGCGCAGGCCTTTCAAGAGGCGTTCGAAAATTCTGCGTCTCTTCGTTAAACACTCACTGTCTCGAAACATCTGCGCCACTTCTCGCTCTTTGATTTGCGCTCCGGAGACGTTACTTTGTGCCATCCCTTTCGACGGCATGTTCTCCTGTTACAAAGCGCAATTTTGTGCATTCTGAAAATTTTCGCCAGATATTGGCCAATATATCATGAGAACATGAAGTGGAAAGAGGTATACTAAATTTCAGCTTCAAAGGGACCGCCTTAAAGTTGGAAATAAGAGGCGCATTCCTTTCAAGAGGCGTTCGAAAATTCTGCGTCTCTTCGTTTAACAATCACTGTCTCGAAACATCTGCGCCACTCCTCGCTCGTCGATTTGCTCTCCGGAGACGTTACTTGTGCCATCTCTTTCAACGGCATGATCTCCTGTTACAAAGCGCAATTTTGTGCATTCTGAAAATATTCTCCAGATTATGGCCAATATATCACGAGAACATGAAGTGGAAAGAGGTATACTAAATTTCAGGTTCAAATGCATCGCCTTAAAGTTGCCAATAAGAGGCGCAGGCCTTTCAAGAGGTGTTCGAAAATTCTGCGTCTCTTCGTTAGACAGTCACTGTCTCGAAACATCTGCGCTACTTCTCGCTCTTGATTTGCTCTCCGGAGACGTTACTTTGTGCCATCTCTTTCGACGGCATGTTCTCCTCTTACAAAGCCCAATGTTGTGCATTCTGAAAATTTTCGCCAGATTTTTGCCAAT
>NW_027486612.1:0-21402 GCF_050908995.1 Andrena cerasifolii | reverse complement strand
CAAACGAACAAACGAACAAACGAACAAACGAACAAACGAACAAACGAACAAACGAACAAACGAACAAACGAACAAACGAACAAACGAACAAACGAACAAACGAACAAACGAACAAACGAACAAACGAACAAACGAACAAACGAACAAACGAACAAACGAACAAACGAACAAACGAACAAACGAACAAACGAACAAACGAACAAACGAACAAACGAACAAACGAACAAACGAACAAACGAACAAACGAACAAACGAACAAACGAACAAACGAACAAACGAACAAACGAACAAACGAACAAACGAACAAACGAACAAACGAACAAACGAACAAAGAGACAAAGAAACAAAAGAACCAACGAAACAACGAAACAACGAAACAACGAAACAACGAACCAACGAACAAAAGAACAAACGAACAAACGAACAAACGAACAAAGAGACAAAGAAACAAAAGAACCAACGAAACAACGAAACAACGAAACAACGAAACAACGAAACAACGAAACAACGAAACAACGAAACAACGAAACAACGAAACAACGAAACAACGAAACAACGAAACAACGAAACAACGAAGCAACGAAACAACGAAACAACGAAACAACGAAACAACGAAACAACGAAACAACGAAACAACGAAAAAACGAAACAACGAAACAACGAAACAACGAAACAACGAAACAACGAAACAACGAAACAACGAAACAACGAAACAACGAAACAACGAAACAACGAAACAACGAAACAACGAAACAACGAAACAACGAAACAACGAAACAACGAAACAACGAAACAACGAAACAACGAAACAACGAAACAACGAAACAACGAAACAACGAAACAACGAAACAACGAAACAACGAAACAACGAAACAACGAAACAACGAAACAACGAAACAACGAAACAACGAAACAACGAACCAACGAACAAACGAACAAAAGAACAAACGAACAAACGAACAAACGAACAAACGAACAAAGAGACAAAGAAACAAAAGAACCAACGAAACAACGAAACAACGAAACAACGAAACAACGAAACAACGAAACAACGAAACAACGAAACAACGAAACAACGAAACAACGAAACAACGAAACAACGAAACAACGAAACAACGAAACAACGAAACAACGAAACAACGAAACAACGAAACAACGAAACAACGAAACAACGAAACAACGAAACAACGAAACAACGAAACAACGAAACAACGAAACAACGAAACAACGAAACAACGAAACAACGAAACAACGAAACAACGAAACAACGAAACAAGGAAACAAGGAAACAAGGAAACAACGAAACAACGAAACAACGAAACAACGAAACAACGAAACAACGAAACAACGAAACAACGAAACAACGAAACAACGAAACAACGAAACAACGAAACAACGAAACAACGAAACAACGAAACAACGAAACAACGAAACAACGAAACAACGAAACAACGAAACAACGAACCAACGAACCAACGAACCAACGAACCAACGAACCAAAGAACCAACGAACCAACGAACCAACGAACCAACGAACCAACGAACCAACGAACCAACGAAACAACGAAACAACGAACCAACGAACCAACGAACCAACGAACCAACGAACAAACGAACAAACGAACAAACGAACAAACGAACAAACGAACAAACGAACAAACGAACAAACGAACAAACGAACAAACGAACAAACGAACAAACGAACAAACGAACAAACGAACAAACGAACAAACGAACAAACGAACAAACGAACAAACGAACAAACGAACAAACGAACAAACGAACAAACGAACAAACGAACAAACGAACAAACGAACAAACGAACAAACGAACAAACGTACAAACGAACAAACGAACAAACGAACAAACGAACAAACGAACAAACGAACAAACGAACAAACGAACAAACGAACAAACGAACAAACGAACAAACGAACAAACGAACAAACGAACAAACGAACAAACGAACAAACGAACAAACGAACAAACGAACAAACGAACAAACGAACAAACGAACAAACGAACAAACGAACAAACGAACAAACGAACAAACGAACAAACGAACAAACGAACAAACGAACAAACGAACAAACGAACCAACGAACCAACGAGCAAACAAGCAAACGAACAAACGAACAAACGAACAAACGAACAAACGAACAAACGAACAAACGAACAAACGAACAAAAGAACAAAAGAACAAACGAACAAACGAACAAACGAACAAACGAACCAACGAACCAACGAACCAACGAACCAACGAACCAACGAACCAACGAACCAACGAACCAACGAACCAACGAACCAACGAACCAACGAACCAACGAACCAACGAACCAACGAACCAACGAACCAAGGAACCAACGAACCAACGAACCAACGAACCAACGTACAAACGAACAAAAGAACAAACGAACAAAGAGACAAGGAAACAAAAGAACCAACGAAACAACGAAACAACGAAACAACGAAACAACGAAACAACGAAACAACGAAACAACGAAACAACGAAACAACGAAACAACGAAACAACGAAACAACGAAACAACGAAACAACGAAACAACGAAACAACGAAACAACGAAACAACGAAACAACGAAACAACGAAACAACGAAACAACGAAACAACGAAACAACGAAACAACGAAACAACGAAACAACGAAACAACGAAACAACGAAACAACGAAACAACGAAACAACGAAACAACGAAACAACGAAACAACGAAACAACGAAACAACGAAACAACGAAACAACGAAACAACGAAACAACGAAACAACGAAACAACGAAACAACGAAACAACGAAACAACGAAACAACGAAACAACGAAACAACGAAACAACGAAACAACGAAACAACGAAACAACGAAACAACGAAACAACGAAACAACGAAACAACGAAACAACGAAACAACGAAACAACGAAACAACGAAACAACGAAACAACGAAACAACGAAACAACGAAACAACGAACAAACGAACAAACGAACAAACGAACAAAGAGACAAAGAAACAAACGAAACAACGAAACAACGAAACAACGAAACAACGAAACAACGAAACAACGAAACAACGAAACAACGAAACAACGAAACAACGAAACAACGAAACAACGAAACAACGAAACAACGAAACAACGAAACAACGAAACAACGAAACAACGAAACAACGAAACAACGAAACAACGAAACAACGAAACAACGAAACAACGAAACAACGAAACAACGAAACAACGATACAACGAAACAACGAAACAACGAACCAACGAACCAACGATCCAACGATCCAACGAACCAACGAACCAACGAACCAACGAACCAACGAACCAACGAACAAACGAACAAACGAACAAACGAACCAACGAACAAACGAACAAACGAACAAACGAACAAACGAACAAACGAACAAACGAACAAACGAACAAACGAACAAACGAACAAACGAACAAACGAACAAACGAACAAACGAACAAACGAACAAACGAACAAACGAACAAACGAACAAACGAACAAACGAACAAACGAACAAACGAACAAACGAACAAACGAACAAACGAACAAACGAACAAACGAACAAACGAACAAACGAACAAACGAACAAACGAACAAACAAACAAACGAACAAACGAACAAACGAACAAACGAACCAACGAGCAAACGAGCAAACGAGCGAACGAACAAACGAACAAACGAACAAACGAACAAACGAACCAACGAACCAACGAACCAACGAACCAACGAACCAACGAACAAACGAACAAAAGAACAAACGAACAAAGAGACAAGGAAACAAAAGAACCAACGAAACAAAGAAACAACGAAACAACGAAACAACGAAACAAAGAAACAACGAAACAACGAAACAACGAAACAACGAAACAACGAAACAACGAAACAACGAAACAACGAAACAACGAAACAACGAAACAACGAAACAACGAAACAACGAAACAACGAAACAACGAAACAACGAAACAACGAAACAACGAAACAACGAAGCAACGAAACAACGAAACAACGAAACAACGAAACAACGAAACAACGAAACAACGAAACAACGAAACAACGAAACAACGAAACAACGAAACAACGAAACAACGAAACAACGAAACAACGAAACAACGAAACAACGAAACAACGAAACAACGAAACAACGAAACAACGAAACAACGAAACAACGAAACAACGAAACAACGAAACAACGAAACAACGAAACAACGAAACAACGAAACAACGAAACAACGAAACAACGAAACAACGAAACAACGAAACAACGAAACAACGAAACAACGAAACAACGAAACAACGAAACAACGAAACAACGAAACAACGAAACAACGAAACAACGAAACAACGAAACAGCGAAACAGCGAAACAACGAAACAACGAAACAACGAAACAACGAAACAACGAACCAACGAACCAACGAACCAACGAACCAACGAACCAACGAACCAACGAACCAACGAACCAACGAACCAACGAACCAACGAACCAACGAACCAACGAACAAACGAACAAACGAACAAACGAACAAACGAAAAAACGAACAAACGAACAAACGAACAAACGAACAAGCGAACAAGCGAACAAGCGAACAAGCGAACAAACGAACAAAGAGACAAACGAAACAACGAAACAACGAAACAACGAAACAACGAAACAACGAAACAACGAACCAAGGAACCAAGGAACCAAGGAACCAAGGAACCAAGGAACCAAGGAACCAAGGAACCAAGGAACCAAGGAACCAAGGAACCAAGGAACCAAGGAACCAACGAACCAACGAACCAACGAACCAACGAACCAACGAACCAACGAACCAACGAACCAACGAACCAACGAACCAACGAACCAACGAACCAACGAACCAACGAACCAACGAACCAACGAACCAACGAACCAACGAACCAACGAACCAACGAACCAACGAACCAACGAACCAACGAACCAACGAACCAACGAACCAACGAACCAACGAACCAACGAACCAACGAACCAACGAACCAACGAACCAACGAACCAACGAACCAACGAACCAACGAACCAACGAACCAACGAACCAACGAACCAACGAACCAACGAACCAACGAACCAACGAACCAACGAACCAACGAACCAACGAACCAACGAACCAAACGAACCAACGAACCAACGAACCAACGAACCAACGAACCAACGAACCAACGAACCAACGAACCAACGAACCAACGAACCAACGAACCAACGAACAAACGAACAAACGAACAAACGAACAAACGAACAAACGAACAAACGAACAAACGAACAAACGAACAAACGAACGACGAATCAACGAACCAACGAACCAACGAACCGACGAACCGACGAACCGACGAACCAACGAACCAACGAACCAACGAACCAACGAACCTTCGAACCTTCGAACCAACGGACCAACGAACCAACGAACCAACGAACCAACGAACAAACGAACAAACGAACAAACGAACAAACGAACAAACGAACCGACGAATCAACGAACCAACGAACCGACGAACCGACGAACCGACGAACCAACGAACCAACGAAACCTTCGAACCAACGAACCAACGATCCAACGAACCAACGAACCTTCGAACCAACGGACCAACGATCCAACGAACCAACGAACCAACGAACCAACGAACCAACGAACCAACGAACCAACGAACCAACGAACCTTCGAACCAACGATCCAACGATCCAACGAACCAACGAACCAACGAACCAACGAACCAACGAACCAACGAACCAACGAACCAACGAACCAACGAACCAACGAAACAACGAAACAACGAAACAACGAAACAACGAAACAACGAAACAACGAAACACGAAACAACGAAACAACGAACCAACGAACCAACGAACCAACGAACCAACGAACCAACGAACCAACGAACCAAGGAACCAAGGAACCAAGGAACCAACGAACCAACGAACCAACGAACCAACGAACCAACGAACCAACGAACCAACGAAACCAACGAACCAACGAACCAACGAACCAACGAACCAACGAACCAACGAACCAACGAACCAACGAACCAACGAACCAACGAACCAACGAACCAACGAACCAACGAACCAACGAACCAACGAACCAACGAACCAACGAACCAACGAACCAACGAACCAACGAACCAACGAACCAACGAACCAACGAACCTTCGAACCAACGATCCCAACGAACCAACGAACCAACGAACCAACGAACCAACGAACCAACGAACCAACGAACCAACGAACAAACGAACCAACGAACCAACGAACCAACGAACCAACGAACCAACGAACCAACGAAACAAACGAACAAACGAACAAACGAACAAACGAACAAACGAACCGACGAACCAACGAACCAACGAACCAACGAACCAACGAACCTTCGAACCAACGATCCAACGAACCAACGAACCAACGAACCAACGAACCAACGAACCAACGAACCAACGAACCAACGAACCAACGAACAAACGAACCAACGAACCAACGAACCAACGAACCAACGAACCAACGAAACAACGAAACAACGAAACAACGAAACAACGAAACAAACGAAACAACGAAACAAAAGAAACAAAGAAACAACGAAACAGCGAAACAACGAAACAACGAAACAACGAAACAACGAAACAACGAAACAACGAAACAACGAAACAACGAAACAACGAAACAACGAAACAACGAAACAACGAAACAACGAAACAACGAAACAACGAAACAACGAAACAACGAAACAACGAACCAAGGAACCAAGGAACCAAGGAACCAAGGAACCAAGGAACCAAGGAACCAAGGAACCAAGGAACCAAC
This sequence comes from Andrena cerasifolii, assembly GCF_050908995.1. Classification (NCBI taxonomy): domain Eukaryota; kingdom Metazoa; phylum Arthropoda; class Insecta; order Hymenoptera; family Andrenidae; genus Andrena; species Andrena cerasifolii. Next base: position 14,584 of record NW_027486612.1, on the reverse strand, counting down.
GAACCAACGAACCAACGAACCAACGAACCAACGAACCAACGAACCAACGAACCAAGGAACCAAGGAACCAAGGAACCAAGGAACCAACGAACCAACGAACCAACGAACCAACGAACCAACGAACCAACGAACCAACGAACCAACGAACCAACGAACCAACGAACCAACGAACCAACGAACCAACGAACCAACGAACCAACGAACCAACGAACCAACGAACCAACGAACCAACGAACCAACGAACCAACGAACCAACGAACCAACGAACCAACGAACCAACGAACCAACGAACCAACGAACCAACGAACCAACGAACCAACGAACCAACGAACCAACGAACCAACGAACCAACGAACCAACGAACCAACGAACCAACGAACCAACGAACCAACGAACCAACGAACCAACGAACCAACGAACCAACGAACCAACGAACCAACGAACCAACGAACCAACGAACCAACGAACCAACGAACCAACGAACCAACGAACCAACGAACCAACGAACCAACGAACCAACGAACCAACGAACCAACGAACAAACGAACAAACGAACAAACGAACAAACGAACAAACGAACCGACGAACCAACGAACCGACGAACCAACGAACCAACGAACCTTCGAACCAACGATCCAACGAACCAACGAACCAACGAACCAACGAACCAACGAACCAACGAACCAACGAACCAACGAACAAACGAACCAACGAACCAACGAACCAACGAACCAACGAAACAACGAAACAACGAAACAACGAAACAACGAAACAACGAAACAACGAAACAACGAAACAACGAAACAACGAAAACAACGAAACAACGAAACAACGAAACAACGAAACAACGAAACAACGAAACAACGAAACAACGAAACAACGAAACAACGAAACAACGAAACAACGAAACAACGAAACAACGAAACAACGAAACAACGAAACAAACGAACCAACGAACCAACGAACCACGAACCAACGAACCAACGACCAACGAAACCAACGAAACAACGAAACAACGAAACAACGGACCAACGAACCAACGAACCAACGAACCAACGAACCAACGAACCAACGAACCAACGAACCAACGAACAAACGAACAAACGAACAAACGAACAAACGAACAAACGAACAAACGAACCGACGAATCAACGAACCGACGAACCGACGAACCGACGAACCGACGAACCGACGAACCGACGAACCAACGAACCAACGAACCTTCGAACCAACGAACCAACGATCCAACGAACCAACGAACCTTCGAACCAACGGACCAAAGATCCAACGAACCAACGAACCAACGAACCAACGAACCAAAGAACCAAAGAACCAACGAACCAACGAACCAACGAACCAACGAACCTTCGAACCAACGATCCAACGATCCAACGAACCAACGAACCAACGAACCAACGAACCAACGAACCAACCGAACCAACGAACCAACGAACCAACGAAACAACGAAACAACGAAACAACGAAACAACGAAACAACGAAACAACGAAACAACGAAACAACGAAACAACGAAACAACGAACAACGAAACAACGAAACAACGAAACAACGAAACAACGAAACAACGAAACAACGAAACAGCGAAACAACGAAACAACGAAACAACGAAACAACGAAACAACGAAACAACGAACCAACGAACCAACGAAACAACGAAACAACGAAACAACGAAACAACGAAACAACGAAACAACGAAACAGCGAAACAACGAAACAACGAAACAACGAAACAACGAAACAACGAAACAACGAAACAACGAAACAACGAAACAACGAAACAACGAAACAACGAAACAACGAACCAACGAACCAACGAACCAACGAACCAACGAACCAACGAACCAACGAACCAACGAACCAACGAACCAACGAACCAACGAACCAAGGAACCAAGGAACCAACGAACCAACGAACCAACGAACCAACGAACCAACGAACCAACGAACAAACGAACAATCGAACAAACGAACAAACGAACAAACGAAGAATCGAACAAACGAAACAACGAAACAACGAACCAACGAACCAACGAACCAACGAACCAACGAACAAACGAACAAAAGAGACAAGGAAACAAAAGAACCAACGAAACAACGAAACAACGAAACAACGAAACAACGAAACAACGAAACAACGAAACAACGAACCAACGAAACAACGAAACAACGAAACAACGAAACAACGAAACAACGAAACAACGAAACAACGAAACAACGAAACAACGAAACAACGAAACAACGAAACAACGAAACAACGAAACAACGAAACAACGAAACAACGAAACAACGAAACAACGAAACAACGAAACAACGAAACAACGAAACAACGAAACAACGAAACAACGAAACAACGAAACAACGAAACAACGAAAACACGAAACAACGAAACAACAACAACGAAACAACGAAACAACGAAACAACGAAACAACGAAACAACGAAACAACGAAACAACGAAACAACGAAACAACGAAACAACGAAACAACGAAACAACGAAACAAACGAAACAACGAAACAACGAAACAACGAAACAACGAAACAACGAAACAACGAAACAACGAAACAACGAACAAACGAACAAACGAACAAACGAACAAACGAACAAACGAACAAACGAACAAACGAACCGACGAATCAACGAACCAACGAACCAACGAACCGACGAACCAACGAACCAACGAACCAACGAACCAACGAACCAACGAACCAACGAACCTTCGAACCAACGATCCAACGAACCAACGAACCAACGAACCAACGAACCAACGAACCAACGAACAAACGAACCAACGAACCAACGAACCAACGAACCAACGAAAAACAACGAAACCAAACGAAACAACGAAAACAACGAAACAACGAAACAACGAAACAACGAAACAACGAAACAACGAAACAACGAAACAACGAAACAACGAAACAACGAAACAACGAAACAACGAAACAACGAAACAACGAAACACGAAACAACGAAACAACGAAACAACGAACCAACGAACCAACGAACCAACGAACCAACGAACCAACGAAACAACGAAACAACGAAACAACGGACCAACGAACCAACGATCCAACGAACCAACGAACCAACGAACCTTCGAACCAACGAACCAACGATCCAAACGAACCAACGAACCTTCGAAACCAACGGACCAACGATCCAACGAACCAACGAACCAACGAAACAACGAAACAACGAAACAACGAAACAACGAAACAACGAAAACAACGAAACAACGAAACAACGAAACAACCAAACAACGAAACAACGAAACAACGAAACAACGAAACAACGAAACAACGAAACAACGAAACAACGAAACAACGAAACAACGAAACAACGAAACAACGAAACAACGAAACAACGAAACAACGAAACAGCGAAAACAACGAAACAACGAAACAACGAAACAACGAAACAACGAAACAACGAACCAACGAACCAACGAAACAACGAAACAACGAAACAACGAAACAACGAAACAACGAAACAGCGAAACAACGAAACAACGAAACAACGAAACAACGAAACAACGAAACAACGAAACAACGAAACAACGAAACAACGAAACAACGAAACAACGAAACAACGAACCAACGAACCAACGAACCAACGAACCAACGAACCAACGAACCAACGAACCAACGAACCAACGAACCAACGAACCAACGAACCAACGAACAAACGAACAATCGAACAAACGAACAAACGAACAAACGAAGAATCGAACAAACGAAACAACGAAACAACGAACCAACGAACCAACGAACCAACGAACCAACGAACAAACGAACAAAGAGACAAGGAAACAAAAGAACCAACGAAACAACGAAACAACGAAAACGAAACAACGAAACAACGAAACAACGAAACAACGAAACAACGAAACAACGAAACAACGAAACAACGAAACAACGAAACAACGAAACAACGAAAACAACGAAACAACGAAACAACGAAACAACGAAACAACGAAACAACGAAACAACGAAACAACGAAACAACGAACAACGAAACAACGAAACAACGAAACAACGAAACAACGAAACAACGAAACAACGAAACAACGAAACAACGAAACAACGAAACAACGAAACAACGAAACAACGAAACAACGAAACAACGAAACAACGAAACAACGAAACAACGAAACAACGAAACAACGAAACAACGAAACAACGAAACAACGAAACAACGAAACAACGAAACAACGAAACAACGAAACAACGAAACAACGAAACAACGAAACAACGAACAACGAAACAACGAAACAACGAAACACGAAACAACGAAACAACGAAACAACGAAACAACGAAACAACGAAACAACGAAACAACGAAACAACGAAACAACGAAACAACGAAACAACGAAACAACGAAACAACGAAACAACGAAACAACGAAACAACGAAACAACGAAACAACGAAACAACGAAACAACGAAACAACCGAAACAACGAAACAACGAATCAACGAAACAACGAAACAACGAAACAACGAAACAACGAAACAACGAAACAACGAAACAACGAAACAACGAAACAACGAAACAACGAAACAACGAAACAACGAAACAACGAAACAACGAAACAACGAAACAACGAAACAACGAAACAACGAAACAACGAAACAACGAAACAACGAAACAACGAAACAACGAACAACGAAACAACGAAACAACGAAACAACGAAACAACGAAACAACGAAACAACGAAACAACGAAACAACGAAACAACGAAACAACGAAACAACGAACAAACGAACAAACAAACAAACGAACAAACGAACAAAGTGACAAAGAAACAAAAGAACCAACGAAACAACGAAACAACGAACAAACGAACAAACGAACAAACGAACAAACGAAGAAACGAAGAAACGAACAAACGAACAAACGAAGAAACGAACAAACGAACAAACGAACCAACGAACCAACGAACCAACGAACCAAACGAACCAACGAACCAACGAACCAACGAACCAACGAACCAACGAACCAACGAACCAACGAACCAACGAACCAACGAACCAACGAACCAACGAACCAACGAACCAACGAACCAACGAACCAACGAAACAACGAAACAACGAAACAACGAAACAACGAAACAACAAAAACAACGAAACAACGAAACAACGAAACAACGAAACAACGAAACAACGAAACAACGAAACAACGAAACAACGAAACAACGAAACAACGAAACAACGAAACAACGAAACAACGAAACAACGAAACAACGAAACAACGAAACAACGAAACAACGAAACAACGAAACAACGAAACAACGAAACAACGAAACAACGAAACAACGAAACAACGAAACAACGAAACAACGAAACAACGAAACAACGAAACAACGAACCAACGAACACAACGAACCAACGAACCAACGAACCAACGAACCAACGAACCAACGAACCAACGAACCAACGAACCAACGGACCAACGAACCAAAGAACCAACGACCCAACGAACCAACGAACCAACGAACCAACGAACCAACGAACCAACGAACCACCGAACCAACGAACCCACGAACCAACGAACAAACGAACAAAGTGACAAAGAAACAAAAGAACCAACGAAACAACGAAACAACGAACAAACGAACAAACGAACAAACGAACAAACGAACAAACGAACAAACGAACAAACGAACAAACGAACAAACGAACAAACGAACCAACGAACCAACGAAACAACGAAACAACGAAACAACGAAACAACGAAACAACGAAACAACGAAACAACGAAACAACGAAACAACGAAACAACGAAACAACGAAACAACGAAACAACGAAACAACGAAACAACGAACAACGAAACAACGAAACAACGAAACAACGAAACAACGAAACAACGAAACAACGAAACAACGAAACAACGAAACAACGAAACAACGAAACAACGAAACAACGAAACAAACGAAACAACGAAACAACGAAAACAACGAAACAACGAAACAACGAAACAACGAAACAACGAAACAACGAAACAACGAAACAACGAAACAACGAAACAACGAAACAACGAAACAACGAAACAACGAAACAACGAAACAACGAAACAACGAAACAACGAAACAACGAAACAACGAAACAACGAAACAACGAAACAACGAAACAACGAAACAACGAAACAACGAAACAACGAAACAACGAAACAACAACGAAACAACGAAACAACGAAACAACGAAACAACGAAACAACGAAACAACGAACAACGAAACAACGAAACAACGAAACAACGAAACAACGAAACAACGAAACAACGAAACAACGAAAACAACGAAACAACGAAACAACGAAACAACGAAACAACGAAACAACGAAACAACGAAACAACGAAACAACGAAACAACGAAACAACGAAACAACGAAACAACGAAACAACGAAACAACGAAACAACGAAACAACGAAACAAACGAAACAACGAAACAACGAACAACGAAACAACGAAACAACGAAACAACGAAACAACGAAACAACGAAACAACGAAACAACGAAACAACGAAACAACGAAACAACGAAACAACGAAACAACGAAACAACGAAACAACGAAAACAACGAAACAACGAAACAACGAAACAACGAAACAACGAAACAACGAAACAACGAAACAACGAAACAACGAAACAACGAAACAACGAAACAACGAAACAACGAAACAACGATACAACGAAACAACGAAACAACGAAACAACGAAACAACGAAACAACAGAAACAACGAAACAACGAAACAACGAAACAACGAAAACAACGAAACAACGAAACAACGAAACAAACGAAACAACGAAACAACGAAACAACGATACAACGAAACAACGATAACAACGAAACAACGAAACAACGAAACAACGAAACAACGAAACAAAGAAACAACCGAAACAACGAAACAACGAAACAGCGAAACAGCGAAACAGCGAAACAGCGAAACAGCGAAACAGCGAAACAGCGAAACAGCGAAACAGCGAAACAGCGAAACAACGAAACAACGAAACAACGAAACAACGAAACAACGAAACAACGAAACAACGAAACAACGAAACAACGATACAACGAAACAACGATACAACGAAACAACGAAACAACGAAACAACGAACCAACGAACCAACGAACCAACGATCCAACGAACAAACGAACCAACGAACAAACGAACAAACGAACAAACGAACAAACGAACAAACGAACAAACGAACAAACGAACAAACGAACAAACGAACAAACGAACAAACGAACAAACGAACAAACGAACAAACGAACAAACGAACAAACGAACAAACGAACAAACGAACAAACGAACAAACGAACAAACGAACAAACGAACAAACGAACAAACGAACAAACGAACAAACGAACAAACGAACAAACGAACAAACGAACCAACGAACCAACGAACAAACGAACAAACGAGCAAACGAGCAAACGAACAAACGAACAAACGAACAAACGAACAAACGAACAAAAGAACAAAAGAACAAACGAACAAACGAACCAACGAACAAACGAACAAACGAACAAACGAACAAACGAACAAACGAACAAACGAACAAACGAACAAACGAACAAACGAACAAACGAACAAACGAACCAACGAACCAACGAACAAACGAGCAAACGAGCAAACGAGCAAACGAACAAACGAACAAACGAACAAACGAACAAACGAACAAACGAACAAACGAACAAAAGAACAAAAGAACAAACGAACAAACGAACCAACGAACCAACGAACCAACGAACCAACGAACCAACGAACCAACGAACCAACGAACCAACGAACCAAGGAACCAACGAACCAACGAACCAACGAACCAACGAACCAACGAACAAACGAACAAAAGAACAAACGAACAAACGAACAAACGAACAAAGAGACAAGGAAACAAAAGAACCAACGAAACAACGAAACAACGAAACAACGAAACAACGAAACAACGAAACAACGAAACAACGAAACAACGAAACAACGAAACAACGAAACAACGAAACAACCGAAACAACGAAACAACGAAACAACGAAACAACGAAACAACGAAACAACGAAACAACGAAACAACGATACAACGAAACAACGAAACAACGAAACAACGAAACAACGAAACAACGAAACAACGAAACAACGAAACAACGAAACAACGAAACAACGAAACAACGAAACAACGAAACAACGAAACAACGAAACAAACGAAACAACGAAACAACGAAACAACGAAACAACGAAACAACGAAACAACGAAACAACGAAACAACGAAACAACGAAACAACGAAACAACGAAACAACGAAACAACGAAACAACGAAACAACGAAACAACGAAACAACGAAACAACGAAACAACGAAACAACGATACAACGAAAACAACGAAACAACGAAACAACGAAACAACGAAACAAAGAAACAACGAAACAACGAAACAACGAAACAGCGAAACAGCGAAACAGCGAAACAGCGAAACAGCGAAACAGCGAAACAGCGAAACAGCGAAACAGCGAAACAGCGAACAGCGAAACAACGAAAAGACAACGAAACAACGAAACAACGAAACAACGAAACAACGAAACAACGAAACAACGAAACAACGAAAACAACGAAACAACGAAACAACGAAACAACGAAACAACGAAACAACGAAACAACGAAACAACGAAACAACGAAACAACGAAAACAACGAAACAACGAAACAACGAAACAACGAAACAACGAAACAAACGAAACAACGAAACAACGAAACAACGATACAACGAAACAACGAAACAACGAAACAACGAAACAACGAAACAACGAAACAACGAAACAACGAAACAACGAAACAACGAAACAACGAAACAACGAAACAACGAAACAACGAAACAACGAAACAACGAAACAACGAAACAACGATACAACGAAACAACGATACAACGAAACAACGAAACAACGAAACAACGAAAACAAAGAAACAACGAAACAACGAAACAACGAAACAGCGAAACAGCGAAACAGCGAAACAGCGAAACAGCGAAACAGCGAAACAGCGAAACAGCGAAACAGCGAAACAGCGAAACAACGAAACAACGAAACAACGAAACAAACGAAACAACGAAACAACGAAACAACGAAACAACGAAACAACGATACAACGAAACAACGATACAACGAAACAACGAAACAACGAACCAACGAACCAACGAACCAACGATCCAACGATCCAACGAACAAACGAACCAACGAACAAACGAACAAACGAACAAACGAACAAACGAACAAACGAACAAACGAACAAACGAACCAACGAACCAACGAACAAACGAGCCAAACGAGCAAACGAGCAAACGAACAAACGAACAAACGAACAAACGAACAAACGAACAAACGAACAAACGAACAAAAGAACAACAACGAACAAACGAACCAACGAACCAACGAACCAACGAACCAACGAACCAACGAACCAACGAACCAACGAACCAACGAACCAAGGAACCAACGAACCAACGAACCAACGAACCAACGAACCAACGAACAAACGAACAAAAGAACAAACGAACAAACGAACAAACGAACAAAGAGACAAGGAAACAAAAGAACCAACGAAACAACGAAACAACGAAACAACGAAACAACGAAACAACGAAACAACGAAACAACGAAACAACGAAACAACGAAACAACGAAAACAACGAAACAACGAAACAACGAAACAACGAAACAACGAAACAACGAAACAACGAAACAACGAAACAACGAAACAACGATAACAACGAAACAACGAAACAACGAAACAACGAAACAACGAAACAACGAAACAACGAAACAACGAAACAACGAAACAACGAAACAACGAAACAACGAAACAACGAAACAACGAAACAACGAAACAACGAAACAACGAAACAACGAAACAAACGAAACAACGAAACAACGAAACAACGAAACAACGAAACAACGAAACAACGAAACAACGAAACAACGAAACAACGAAACAACGAAACAACGAAACAACGAAACAACGAAACAACGAAACAACGAAACAACGAAACAACGAAACAACGAAACAACGAAACAACGAAACAACGATACAACGAAACAACGAAACAACGAAACAACGAAACAACGAAACAAAGAAACAACGAACAACGAAACAACGAAACAGCGAAACAGCGAAACAGCGAAACAGCGAAACAGCGAAACAGCGAAACAGCGGAAACAGCGAAACAGCGAAACAGCGAAACAGCGAAACAACGAAACAACGAAACAACGAAACAAACGAAACAAACGAAACAACGAAACAACGAAACAACGAAACAACGAAACAACGAAACAACGAAACAACGAAACAACGAAACAACGAAACAACGAAACAACGAAACAACGAAACAACGAAACAACGAAACAACGAAACAACGAAACAACGAAACAACGAAACAACGAAACAAACACGAAACAACGAAACAACGAAACAACGAAACAACGAAACAACGAAACAAACGAAACAACGAAACAACGAAACAACGAAACAACGAAACAACGAAACAACGAAACAACGAAACAACGAAACAAACGAAACAACGAAACAACGAAACAACGAAACAACGAAACAACGAAACAACGAAACAACGAAACAACGAAACAACGAAACAACGAAAACAACGAAACAACGAAACAACGAAACAACGAAACAACGAAACAACGATACAACGAAACAACGAAACAACGAAACAACGAAACAACGAAACAACGAAACAACGAAACAACGAAACAACGAAACAACGAAACAACGAAACAACGAAACAACGAAACAACGAAACAACGAAACAACGAAACAACGATACAACGAAACAACGATACAACGAAACAACGAAACAACGAAACAACGAAACAAAGAAACAACGAAACAACGAAACAACGAAACAGCGAAACAGCGAAACAGCGAAACAGCGAAACAGCGAAACAGCGAAACAGCGAAACAGCGAAACAGCGAAACAAGCGAAACAACGAAACAACGAAACAACGAAACAACGAAACAACGAAACAACGAAACAACGAAACAACGATACAACGAAACAACCGATACAACGAAACAACGAAACAACGAACAACGAACCAACGAACCAACGATCCAACGATCCAACGAACAAACGAACCAACGAACAAACGAACAAACGAACAAACGAACAAACGAACAAACGAACAAACGAACAAACGAACAAACGAACAAACGAACAAACGAACAAACGAACAAACGAACAAAACGAACAAACGAACAAACGAACAAACGAACAAACGAACAAACGAACAAACGAACAAACGAACAAACGAACAAACGAACAAACGAACAAACGAACAAACGAACAAACGAACCAACGAACCAACGAACAACGAACAACGAGCAAACGAACAAACGAACAAACGAACAAACGAACAACGAACAAACGAACAAACGAACAAACGAACAAACGAACAAAAGAACAAACGAACAAACGAACCAACGAACAAACGAACAAACGAACAAACGAACAAACGAACAAACGAACAAACGAACAAACGAACAAACGAACAAACGAACAAACGAACAAACGAACAAACGAACAAACGAACAAACGAACAAACGAACAAACGAACAAACGAACAAACGAACAAACGAACAAACGAACAAACGAACAAACGAACAAACGAACAAACGAACAAACGAACAAACGAACAAACGAACAAACGAACAAACGAACAAACGAACAAACGAACAAACGAACAAACGAACAAACGAACAAACGAACAAACGAACAAACGAACAAACGAACAAAACGAACAAACGAACAAACGAACAAACGAACAAACGAACAAACGAACAAACGAACAAACGAACAAACGAACAAACGAACAAACGAACAAACGAACAAACGAACAAACGAACAAACGAACAAACGAACAAACGAACAAACGAACAAACGAACAAACGAACAAACGAACAAACGAACAAACGAACAAACGAACAAACGAACAAACGAACAAACGAAAACAAACGAACAAACGAACAAACGAACAAACGAACAAACGAACAAACGAACAAACGAACAAACGAACAAACGAACAAACGAACCAACGAACCAACGAACAAACGAGCAAACGAGCAAACGAGCAAACGAACAAACGAACAAACGAACAAACGAACAAACGAACAAACGAACAAACGAACAAACGAACAAAAGAACAAAAGAACAAACGAACAAACGAACAACGAACCAACGAACCAACGAACCAACGAACCAACGAACCAACGAACAACGAACCAACGAACCAAGGAACCAACGAACCAACGAACCAACGAACCAACGAACAAACGAACAAAAGAACAAACGAACAAACGAACAAACGAACAAAGAGACAAGGAAACAAAAGAACCAACGAAACAACGAAACAACGAAACAACGAAACAACGAAACAACGAAACAACGAAACAACGAAACAACGAAACAACGAAACAACGAAACAACGAAACAACGAAACAACGAAACAACGAAACAACGAAACAACGAAACAACGAAACAACGAAACAACGAAACAACGAAACAACGAAACAACGAAACAACGAAACAACGATACAACGAAACAACGAAACAACGAAACAACGAAACAACGAAACAAAGAAACAACGAAACAACGAAACAACGAAACAAGCGAAACAGCGAAACAGCGAAACAGCGAAACAGCGAAACAGCGAACAGCGAAACAGCGAAACAGCGAAACAGCGAAACAGCGAAACAGCGAAACAGCGAAACAGCGAAACAACGAAACAACGAACAACGAAACAACGAAACAACGAAACAACGAAACAACGAAACAACGAAACAACGAAACAAACGAAACAACGAAACAACGAAACAACGAAACAACGAAACAACGAAACAACGAAACAACGAAACAACGAAACAACGAAACAACGAAACAACGAAACAACGAAACAACGAAACAACGAAACAACGAAACAACGAAACAACGAAACAACGAAACAACGAAACAACAACGAAAACAACGAAACAACGAACAACGAAACAACGAAACAACGAAACAACGAAACAACGAAACAACGAAACACGAAACAACGAAACAACGAAACAACGAAACAACAACGAAACAACGACAAAACGAAAACGAAACAACGAAACAACGAAACAAACGAAACAACGAAACAACGAAACAAACGAAACAACGAAACAACGAAACAACGAAACAACGAAACAACGAAACAACGAAACAAACGAAACAACGAAACAACGAAACAACGAAACAAACGAAACAAACGAAACAACGAAACAAAGAAAACAACGAAACAACGAAACAACGAAACAACGAAACAACGAACAACGAAACAACGAAACAACGATACAACGAAAACAACGAACAACGAAACAACGAAACAAACGAAACAACGAAACAAAACAAAAAACGAAACAACGAAACAACGAAACAGCGAAACAGCGAAACAGCGAAACAGCGAAACAGCGAAACAGCGAAACAGCGAAACAGCGAAACAGCGAAACAGCGAAACAGCGAAACAACGAAACAACGAAACAACGAAACAACGAAACAACGAACAAACGAAACAACGAAACAACGAAACAACGAAACAACGATACAACGAAACAACGATACAACGAAACAACGAAACAAACGAACCAACGAACCAACGAACCAACGATCCAACGATCCAACGAACAAACGAACCAACGAACAAACGAACAAACGAACAAACGAACAAACGAACAAACGAACAAACGAACAAACGAACAAACGAACAAACGAACAAACGAACAAACGAACAACGAACAAACGAACAAACGAAAAACGAACAAACGAACAAAGAAACAAACGAACAAACGAACAAACGAACAAACGAACAAACGAACAAACGAACAAACGAACAAAACGAACAAACGAACAAACGAACAAACGAACAAACGAACAAACGAACAAACGAACAAACGAACAAACGAACAAACGAACAACGAACAAACGAACAAACGAACAAACGAACAAAGAAACAACGAAACAACGAACAAACGAACAAACGAACAAACGAACAAACGAACAAAACGAACAAACGAACAAACAGAACAAACGAACAAACGAACAAACGAACAAACGAACAAACGAACAAACGAACAAACGAACAAACGAACAAACGAACAAACGAACAAAACGAACAAACGAACAAACGAACAAACGAACAAACGAACAAACGAACAAACGAACAAACGAACAAACGAACAAACGAACAAACGAACAAACGAACAAACGAACAAACGAACAAACGAACAAACAACAAACGAACAACGAACAAACACGAACAAACGAACAAACGAACAAACGAACAAACGAACAAACGAACAAACGAACAAACGAACAAACGAACAAACGAACAACGAACAAACGAACAAACGAACAAACGAACAAACGAACAAACGAACAAACGAACAAACGAACAAACGAACAAACGAACAAACGAACCAACGAACCAACGAACAAACGAACAAACGAGCAAACGAGCAAACGAACAAACGAACAAACGAAC
>NW_027486611.1:0-21404 GCF_050908995.1 Andrena cerasifolii | reverse complement strand
GTTGGTTCGTTGGTTCGTTGGTTCGTTGGTTCGTTGGTTCGTTGGTTCGTAGGTTCGTTGGTTCGTTGGTTCGTTGGTTCGTTGGTTCGTTGGTTCGTTGGTTCGTTGGTTCGTTGGTTCGTTGGTTCGTTGGTTCGTTGGTACGTTGGTTCGTTGGTTCGTTGGTTCGTTGGTTCGTTGGTTCGTTTGTTTCTTTGTTTCTTTCTTTCTTTGTTCGTTTGTTCGTTTGTTCGTTTGTTCGTTTGTTCGATGGTTCGTTGGTTCGTTGGTTCGTTGGTTCCTTGGTTCGTTGGTTCGTTGGTTCGTTGTTTCGTTGGTTCGTTGGTTCGTTTGTTTCTTTGTTTCATTCTTTCTTTGTTCGTTTGTTCGTTTGTTCGTTGGTTCGTTTGTTCGTTTGTTCGCTGTTTCGTTGGTTCGTTGGTTCGTTGGTTCGTTGGTTCGTTGGTTCGTTGGTTCGTTGGTTCGTAGGTTCGTTGGTTCGTTGGTTCGTTGGTTCGGTGGTTCGTTGGTTCGTTGGTTCGTTGGTCGTTGGTTCGTTGGTTCGTTGGTTCGTTGGTTCGTTGGTTCGTTGGTTCGTTGGTTCGTTGGTTCGTAGGTTCGTTGGTTCGTTGGTTCGTTGGTTCGTTGGTTCGTTGGTTCGTTTGTTCGTTTGTTCGTTGGTTCGTTGGTTCGTTGGTTCCTTGGTTCGTTGGTTCGTTGGTTCGTTGGTTCGTTGGTTCGTTTGTTTCTTTGTTTCTTTCTTTCTTTGTTCGTTTGTTCGCTGGTTCGTTTGTTCGTTGGTTCGTTTGTTCGTTTGTTCGCTGGTTCGTTGGTTCGTTGGTTCGTTGGTTCGTTGGTTCGTTGGTTCGTTGGTTCGTTGGTTCGTTGGTTCGTTGGTTCGTTGGTTCGTTGGTTCGCTGGTTCGTTGGTTCGTTGGTTCGTTGGTTCGGTGGTTCGTTGGTTCGTTGTTTCGTTGGTTCGTTGGTTCGTTTGTTTCTTTGTTTCATTCTTTCTTTGTTCGTTGGTTCGTTTGTTCGTTTGTTCGCTGTTTCGTTGGTTCGTTGGTTCGTTGGTTCGTTGGTTCGTTGGTTCGTTGTTTCGTTGGTTCGTTGGTTCGTTGGTTCGTTGGTTCGTTGGTTCGTTGGTTCGTTGGTTCGTTGGTTCGTTGGTTCGTTGGTTCGTTGGTTCGTAGGTTCGTTGGTTCGTTGGTTCGTTGGTTCGTTGGTTCGTTGGTTCGTTGGTTCGTTGGTTCGTTGGTTCGTTTGTTTCTTTGTGTTTTTCTTTCTTTGTTCGTTTGTTCGTTTGTTCGTTTGTTCGTTTGTTCGCTGGTTCGTTGGTTCGTTGGTTCGTTGGTTCGTTGGTTCGTTGGTTCGTGGGTTCGTTGGTTCGTTGGTTCGTTGGTTCGTTGGTTCGTTGGTTCGTTGGTTCGTTTGTTCGTTTGTTCGTTGGTTCGTTGGTTCGTTGGTTCGTTGGTTCGTTGGTTCGTTGGTTCCTTGGTTCGTTGGTTCGTTGGTTCGTTGTTTCGTTGGTTCGTTGGTTCGTTTGTTTCTTTGTTTCATTCTTTCTTTGTTCGTTTGTTCGTTTGTTCGTTGGTTCGTTTGTTCGTTTGTTCGCTGTTTCGTTGGTTCGTTGGTTCGTTGGTTCGTTGGTTCGTTGGTTCGTTGGTTCGTTGGATCGTTGGTTCGTTGGTTCGTTGGTTCGTTGGTTCGTTGGTTCGTTGGTTCGTTGGTTCGTTGGTTCGTTGGTTCGTTGGTTCGTTGGTTCGTTGGTTCGTTGGTTCGTTGGTTCGTTGGTTCGTTGGTTCGTTGGTTCGTTGGTTCGTTGGTTCGTAGGTTCGTTGGTTCGTTGGTTCGTTGGTTCGTTGGTTCGTTGGTTCGTTGGTTCGTTGGTTCGTTGGTTCGTTGGTTCGTTGGTTCGTTGGTTCGTTGGTTCGTTGGTTCGTTGGTTCGTTGGTTCGTTGGTTCGTTGGTTCGTTTGTTTCTTTGTTTCTTTCTTTCTTTGTTCGTTTGTTCGTTTGTTCGTTTGTTCGTTTGTTCGCTGGTTCGTTGGTTCGTTGGTTCGTTGGTTCGTTGTTTCGTTGGTTCGTTGGATCGTTGGTTCGTTGGTTCGTTGGTTCGTTGGTTCGTTGGTTCGTTGGTTCGTTGGTTCGTTGGTTCGTTGGTTCGTTGATTCGTTGGTTCGTTGGTTCGTTTGTTTCTTTGTTTCTTTGTTTCTTTCTTTCTTTCTTTGTTCGTTTGTTCGTTTGTTCGTTTGTTCGTTTGTTCGTTTGTTCGTTTGCTCGTTTGTTCGTTTGTTCGTTGGTTCGTTGGTTCGTTGGTTCGTTGGTTCGTTGGTTCGTTGGTTCGTTGGTTCGTTGGTTCGTTGGTTCGTTGGTTCGTTTGTTTCTTTGTTTCATTCTTTCTTTGTTCGTTTGTTCGTTTGTTCGTTGGTTCGTTTGTTCGTTTGTTCGCTGTTTCGTTGGATCGTTGGTTCGTTGGTTCGTTGGTTCGTTGGTTCGTTGGTTCGTTGGTTCGTTGGTTCGTTGGTTCGTTGGTTCGTTGGTTCGTTGGTTCGTTGGTTCGTTGGTTCGTTTGTTCGTTTGTTCGTTGGTTCGTTGGTTCGTTGGTTCGTTGGTTCGTTGGTTCGTTGGTTCCTTGGTTCGTTGGTTCGTTGGTTCGTTGTTTCGTTGGTTCGTTGGTTCGTTTGTTTCTTTGTTTCATTCTTTCTTTGTTCGTTTGTTCGTTTGTTCGTTGGTTCGTTTGTTCGTTTGTTCGCTGTTTCGTTGGTTCGTTGGTTCGTTGGTTCGTTGGTTCGTTGGTTCGTTGGTTCGTTGGTTCGTTGGTTCGTTGGTTCGTTGGTTCGTTGGTTCGTTGGTTCGTTGGTTCGTTGGTTCGTTGGTTCGTTGGTTCGTTGGTTCGTTGGATCGTTGGTTGGTTGGTTCGTTGGTTCGTTGGTTCGTTGGTTCGTTGGTTCGTTGGTTCGATGGTTCGTTGGTTCGTTGGTTCGTTGCTTCGTTGGTTCGTTGGTTCGTTGGTTCGTTGGTTCGTTGGTTCGTTGGTTCGTTGGTTCGTTGGTTCGTTGGTTCGTTGGTTCGTTGGTTCGTTGGTTCGTTGGTTCGTTTTTTCGTTGGTTCGTTGGTTCGTTTGTTTCTTTGTTTCATTCTTTCTTTGTTCGTTTGTTCGTTTGTTCGTTGGTTCGTTTGTTCGTTTGTTCGCTGTTTCGTTGGATCGTTGGTTCGTTGGTTCGTTGGTTCGTTGGTTCGTTGGTTTGTTGGTTCGTTGGTTCGTTGGTTCGTTGGTTCGTTGGTTCGTTGGTTCGTTGGTTCGTTGGTTCGTTGGTTCGTTGGTTCGTAGGTTCGTTGGTTCGTTGGTTCGTTGGTTCGTTGGTTCGTTGGTTCGTTTGTTCGTTTGTTCGCTGGTTCGTTGGTTCGTTGGTTCGTTGGTTCGTTGGTTCGTTGGTTCGTTGGTTCGTTGGTTCGTTGGTTCGTTGGTTCGTTGGTTCGTTGGTTCGTTGGTTCGTTGGTTCGTTGGTTCGTTGGTTCGTAGGTTCGTTGGTTCGTTGGTTCGTTGGTTCGTTGGTTCGTTGGTTCGTTGGTTCGTTGGTTCGTTGGTTCGTTGGTTCGTTGGTTCGTTGGTTCGTTGGTTCGTTGGTTCGTTGGTTCGTTGGTTCGTTGGTTCGTTGGTTCGTTTGTTTCTTTGTTTCTTTCTTTCTTTGTTCGTTTGTTCGTTTGTTCGTTTGTTCGTTTGTTCGCTGGTTCGTTGGTTCGTTGGTTCGTTGGTTCGTTGTTTCGTTGGTTCGTTGGATCGTTGGTTCGTTGGTTCGTTGGTTCGTTGGTTCGTTGGTTCGTTGGTTCGTTGGTTCGTTGGTTCGTTGGTTCGTTGATTCGTTGGTTCGTTGGTTCGTTTGTTTCTTTGTTTCTTTGTTTCTTTCTTTCTTTCTTTGTTCGTTTGTTCGTTTGTTCGTTTGTTCGTTTGTTCGTTTGTTCGTTTGCTCGTTTGTTCGTTTGTTCGTTGGTTCGTTGGTTCGTTGGTTCGTTGGTTCGTTGGTTCGTTGGTTCGATGGTTCGTTGGTTCGTTGGTTCGTTGGATCGTTTGTTTCTTTGTTTCTTTCTTTCTTTGTTCGTTTGTTCGCTGGTTCGTTTGTTCGTTGGTTCGTTTGTTCGTTTGTTCGCTGGTTCGTTGGTTCGTTGGTTCGTTGGTTCGTTGGTTCGTTGGTTCGTTGGTTCGTTGGTTCGTTGGTTCGTTGGTTCGTTGGTTCGTTGGTTCGTTGGTTCGTTGGTTCGTTGGTTCGTTGATTCGTTGGTTCGTTGGTTCGTTGGTTCGTAGGTTCGTTGGTTCGTTGGTTCGTTGGTTCGTTGGTTCGTTGGTTCGTTGGTTCGTTGGTTCGTTGGTTCGTCGGTTCGTTGGTTCGTTGGTTCGTTGGTTCGTTGGTTCGTTGGTTCGTTGGTTCGTTGGTTCGTTGGTTCGTTGGTTCGTTGGTTCGTTGGTTCGTTGGTTCGTTGGTTCGTTGGTTCGTTGGTTCGTTGGTTCGTTTGTTTCTTTGTTTCTTTCTTTCTTTGTTCGTTTGTTCGTTTGTTCGTTTGTTCGTTTGTTCGCTGGTTTGTTGGTTCGTTGGTTCGTTGGTTCGTTGGTTCGTTGGTTCGTTGGATCGTTGGTTCGTTGGTTCGTTGGTTCGTTGGTTCGTTGGTTCGTTGGTTCGTTTGTTTCTTTGTTTCTTTCTTTCTTTGTTCGTTTGTTCGCTGGTTCGTTTGTTCGTTGGTTCGTTTGTTCGTTTGTTCGCTGGTTCGTTGGTTCGTTGGTTCGTTGGTTCGTTGGTTCGTTGGTTCGTTGGTTCGTTGGTTCGTTGGTTGGTTGGTTCGTTGGTTCGCTGTTTCGTTGGATCGTTGGTTCGTTGGTTCGTTGGTTCGTTGGTTCGTTGGCTCGTTGGTTCGTTGGTTCGTTTGTTTCATTGTTTCTTTCTTTCTTTGTTCGTTGGTTCGATGGTTCGTTGGTTCGTTGGTTCGTTGGTTCGTTGGTTCGTTGGTTCGTTGGTTCGTTGGTTCGTTGGTTCGTTGGTTCGTTGGTTCGTTGATTCGTTGGTTCGTTGGTTCGTTTGTTTCTTTGTTTCTTTCTTTCTTTCATTGTTCGTTTGCTCGTTTGTTCGTTTGTTCGTTTGCTCGTTTCTTCGTTTGTTCGCTGGTTCGTTGGTTCGTTGGTCCGTTGGTTCGTTGGTTCGTTGGTTCGTTGGTTCGTTGGTTCGTTGGTTCGTTGGTTCGTTTGTTTCTTTGTTTCTTTCTTTCTTTGTTCGTTTGTTCGCTGGTTCGTTGGTTCGTTGGTTCGTTGGTTCGTTGGTTCGTTGGTTCGTTGGTTCGTTGGATCGTTGGTTCGTTGGTTCGTTGGTTCGTTGGTTCGTTGGCTCGTTGGTTCGTTGGTTCGTTTGTTTCTTTGTTTCTTTGTTTCTTTGTTCGTTGGTTCGTTGGTTCGTTGGTTCGTTGGTTCGTTGGTTCGTTGGTTCGTTGGTTCGTTGGTTCGTTGGTTCGTTGGCTCGTTGGTTCGTTGGTTCGTTGGTTCGTTGGTTCGTTGGTTCGTTGGTTCGTTTGTTTCTTTGTTTCTTTCTTTCTTTGTTCGTTTGTTCGTTTGTTCGTTGGTTCGTTGGTTCGTTGGTTCGTTTGTTCGTTGGTTCGTTGGTTCGTTCGTTCGTTGGTTCGTTGGTTCGTTGGTTCGTTGGTTCGTTTGTTTCTTTGTTTCTTTCTTTCTTTGTTCGTTGGTTCGTTGGTTCGTTGCTTCGTTGGTTCGTTGGTTCGTTGGTTCGTTGGTTGGTTTGTTCGTTGGTTCGTTGGTTCGTTGGTTCGCTGGTTCGTTGGTTCGTTTGTTCGTTTGTTCGCTGGTTCGTTGGTTCGTTGGTTCGTTGGTTCGTTGGTTCGTTGGTTCGTTGGTTCGTTGGTTCGTTGGTTCGTTTGTTTCTTTGTTTCTTTCTTTCTTTGTTCGTTTGTTCGTTTGTTCGTTTGTTCGTTTGTTCGTTTGTTCGCTGGTTCGTTGGTTCGTTGGTTCGTTGGTTCGTTGGTTCGTTGGTTCGTTGGTTCGTTGGTTCGCTGGTACGTTGGTTCGTTGGTTCGTTGGTTCGTGGGTTCGTTGGTTCGTTGGTTCGTTGGTTCGTTGGTTCGTTGGTTCGTTGGTTCGTTGGTTCGTTTGTTCGTTGGTTCGTTGGTTCGTTGGTTCGCTGGTTCGTTGGTTCGTTTGTTCGTTTGTTCGCTGGTTCGATGGTTCGTTGGTTCGTTGGTTCGTTGGTTCGTTGGTTCGTTGGTTCGTTGGTTCGTTGGTTCGTTGGTTCGTTGGTTCGTTGGTTCGTTTGTTCGTTGGTTCGTTGGTTCGTTGGTTCGCTGGTTCGTTGGTTCGTTTGTTCGTTTGTTCGCTGGTTCGATGGTTCGTTGGTTCGTTGGTTCGTTGGTTCGTTGGTTCGTTGGTTCGTTGGTTCGTTGGTTCGTTGGTTCGTTGGTTCGTTGGTTCGTTGGTTCGTTGGTTCGTTGGTTCGTTGGTTCGTTGGTTCGTTGGTTCGTTTGTTTCTTTGTTTCTTTCTTTCTTTGTTCGTTTGTTCGTTTGTTCGTTTGTTCGTTTGTTCGCTGGTTTGTTGGTTCGTTGGTTCGTTGGTTCGTTCGTTCGTTGGTTCGTTGGTTCGTTGGTTCGTTGGTTCGTTTGTTTCTTTGTTTCTTTCTTTCTTTGTTCGTTGGTTCGTTGGTTCGTTGCTTCGTTGGTTCGTTGGTTCGTTGGTTCGTTGGTTGGTTTGTTCGTTGGTTCGTTGGTTCGTTGGTTCGCTGGTTCGTTGGTTCGTTTGTTCGTTTGTTCGCTGGTTCGTTGGTTCGTTGGTTCGTTGGTTCGTTGGTTCGTTGGTTCGTTGGTTCGTTTGTTTCTTTGTTTCTTTCTTTCTTTGTTCGTTTGTTCGTTTGTTCGTTTGTTCGTTTGTTCGCTGGTTCGTTGGTTCGTTGGTTCGTTGGTTCGTTGGTTCGTCGGTTCGTTGGTTCGTTGGTTCGTTGGTTCGCTGGTTCGTTGGTTCGTTGGTTCGTTGGTTCGTTGGTTCGTTGGTTCGTTGGTTCGTTGGTTCGTTGGTTCGTTGGTTCGTTTGTTTCTTTGTTTCTTTCTTTCTTTGTTCGTTTGTTCGTTTGTTCGTTTGTTCGTTTGTTCGTTTGTTCGCTGGTTTGTTGGTTCGTTGGTTCGTTGGTTCGTTGGTTCGTTGGTTCGTTGGATCGTTGGTTCGTTGGTTCGTTGGTTCGTTGGTTCGTTGGTTCGTTGGTTCGTTGGTTCGTTGGTTCGTTGGTTCGTTGGTTCGTTTCTTTCTTTGTTTCTTTCTTTCTTTGTTCGTTTGTTCGTTTGTTCGTTTGTTCGTTGGTTCGTTGGTTCGTTGGTTCGTTGGTTCGTTGGTTCGTTGGTTCGTGGGTTCGTTGGTTCGTTGGTTCGTTGGTTCGTAGGTTCGTTGGTTCGTTGGTTCGTTGGTTCGTTGGTTCGTTGGTTCGTTGTTTCGTTGGATCGTTGGTTCGTTGGTTCGTTGGTTCGTTGGTTCGTTGGCTCGTTGGTTCGTTGGTTCGTTTGTTTCTTTGTTTCTTTCTTTCTTTGTTCGTTGGTTCGATGGTTCGTTGGTTCGTTGGTTCGTTGGTTCGTTGGTTCGTTGGTTCGTTGGTTCGTTGGTTCGTTGGTTCGTTGGTTCGTTGGTTCGTTGGTTCGTTGGTTCGTTGGTTCGTTGGTTCGTTGGTTCGTAGGTTCGTTGGTTCGTTGGTTCGTTGGTTCGTTGGTTCGTTGGTTCGTTGGTTCGTTGGTTTGTTGGTTCGTTGGTTCGTTCGTTCGTTGGTTCGTTTCTTTCTTTGTTTCTTTCTTTCTTTGTTCGTTTGTTCGTTTGTTCGCTGGTTCGTTGGTTCGTTGGTTCGTTGGTTCGTTGGTTCGTTGGTTCGTTGGTTCGTTGGTTCGTTGGTTCGTTTGTTTCTTTGTTTCTTTCTTTCTTTGTTCGTTTGTTCGCTGGTTCGTTGGTTCGTTGGTTCGTTGGTTCGTTTGTTCGTTGGTTCGTTGGTTCGTTGGATCGTTGGTTCGTTGGTTCGTTGGTTCGTTGGTTCGTTGGCTCGTTGGTTCGTTGGTTCGTTTGTTTCTTTGTTTCTTTGTTCCTTTGTTCGTTGGTTCGTTGGTTCGTTGGTTCGTTGGTTCGTTGGTTCGTTGGTTCGTTGGTTCGTTGGTTCGTTGGTTCGTTGGTTCGTTGGCTCGTTGGTTCGTTGGTTCGTTGGTTCGTTGGTTCGTTGGTTCGTTTGTTTCTTTGTTTCTTTCTTTCTTTGTTCGTTTGTTCGTTTGTTCGTTAGTTCGTTGGTTCGTTTGTTCGTTGGTTCGTTGGTTCGTTCGTTCGTTGGTTCGTTGGTTCGTTGGTTCGTTGGTTCGTTTGTTTCTTTGTTTCTTTCTTTCTTTGTTCGTTGGTTCGTTGGTTCGTTGGTTCGTTGGTTCGTTGGTTCGTTGGTTCGTTGGTTGGTTTGTTCGTTGGTTCGTTGGTTCGTTGGTTCGCTGGTTCGTTGGTTCGTTTGTGCGTTTGTTCGCTGGTTCGTTGGTTCGTTGGTTCGTTGGTTCGTTGGTTCGTTGGTTCGTTGGTTCGTTGGTTCGTTGGTTCGTTTGTTTCTTTGTTTCTTTCTTTCTTTTTTCGTTTGTTCGTTTGTTCGTTTGTTCGTTTGTTCGTTTGTTCGTTTGTTCGCTGGTTCGTTGGTTCGTTGGTTCGTTGGTTCGTTGGTTCGTTGGTTCGTTGGTTCGCTGGTACGTTGGTTCGTTGGTTCGTTGGTTCGTGGGTTCGTTGGTTCGTTGGTTCGTTGGTTCGTTGGTTCGTTCGTTCGTTGGTTCGTTGGTTCGTTGGTTCGTTGGTTCGTTGGTTCGTTGGTTCGTTGGTTCGTTGGCTCGTTGGCTCGTTGGTTCGTTGGCTCGTTGGTTCGTTGGTTCGTTTGATTCTTTGTTTCTTTCTTTCTTTGTTCGTTTGTTCGTTGGTTCGTTGGTTCGTTGGTTCGTTGGTTCGTTTGTTTCTTTGTTTCTTTCTTTCTTTGTTCGTTTGTTCGTTTGTTCGTTTGTTCGTTTGTTCGTTTGCTCGTTTGTTCGTTTGTTCGCTGGTTCGTTGGTTCGTTGGTTCGTTGGTTCGTTGCTTCGTTGGTTCGTTGGTTCGTTGGTTCGTTGGTTCGTTGGTTCGTTGGTTTGTTGGTTCGTTGGTTCGTTGGTTCGTTGGTTCGTTTCTTTCTTTGTTTCTTTCTTTCTTTGTGCGTTTGTTCGTTTGTTCGTTTGTTCGTTGGTTCGTTGGTTCGTTTGTTCGTTTTTTCGTTTTTTCGTTTGTTCGTTTGTTCGTTTGTTCGCTGGTTTGTTGATTCGTTGGTTCGTTGGTTCGTTGGTTCGTTGGTTCGTTGGTTCGTTGGTTCGTTGGTTCGTTGGTTCGTTGGTTCGTTGGTTCGTTGGTTCGTTGGTTCGTTGGTTCGTTTGTTTCTTTGTTTCTTTCTTTCTTTGTTCGTTTGTTCGTTTGTTCATTTGTTCGTTGGTTTCGTTGGTTCGTTTGTTCGTTTGTTCGTTTGTTCGTTTGTTCGTTTGTTCGTTTGTTCGCTGGTTCGTTGGTTCGTTGGTTCGTTGGTTCGTTGGTTCGTTGGTTCGTTGGTTCGTTGGTTCGTTGGTTCGTTGGTTCGTTGGTTCGTTGGTTCGTTGGTTCGTTGGTTCGTTGGTTCGTTGGTTCGTTGGTTCGTTGGTTCGTTGGTTCGTTGGTTCGTTGGTTCGTTGGTTCGTAGGTTCGTTGGTTCGTTGGTTCGTTGGTTCGTTGGTTCGTTGGTTCGTTGGTTCGTTGGTTTGTTGGTTCGTTGGTTCGTTGGTTCGTTGGTTCGTTTCTTTCTTTGTTTCTTTCTTTCTTTGTTCGTTTGTTCGTTTGTTCGCTGGTTCGTTGGTTCGTTGGTTCGTTGGTTCGTTGGTTCGTTGGTTCGTTGGTTCGTTGGTTCGTTGGTTCGTTGGTTCGTTGGTTCGTTGGTTCGTTGGTTCGTTGGTTCGTTGGTTCGTTGGTTCGTAGGTTCGTTGGTTCGTTGGTTCGTTGGTTCGTTGGTTCGTTGGTTCGTTGGTTCGTTGGTTTGTTGGTTCGTTGGTTCGTTGGTTCGTTGGTTCGTTTCTTTCTTTGTTTCTTTCTTTCTTTGTTCGTTTGTTCGTTTGTTCGCTGGTTCGTTGGTTCGTTGGTTCGTTGGTTCGTTGGTTCGTTGGTTCGTTGGTTCGTTGGTTCGTTGGTTCGTTGGTTCGTTGGTTCGTTTGTTTCTTTGTTTCTTTCTTTCTTTGTTCGTTTGTTCGCTGGTTCGTTGGTTCGTTGGTTCGTTGGTTCGTTGGTTCGTTGGTTCGTTGGTTCGTTGGATCGTTGGTTCGTTGGTTCGTTGGTTCGTTGGTTCGTTGGCTCGTTGGTTCGTTGGTTCGTTTGTTTCTTTGTTTCTTTGTTTCTTTGTTCGTTGGTTCGTTGGTTCGTTGGTTCGTTGGTTCGTTGGTTCGTTGGTTCGTTGGTTCGTTGGTTCGTTGGTTCGTTGGCTCGTTGGTTCGTTGGTTCGTTGGTTCGTTGGTTCGTTGGTTCGTTGGTTCGTTTGTTTCTTTGTTTCTTTCTTTCTTTGTTCGTTTGTTCGTTTGTTCGTTAGTTCGTTGGTTCGTTTGTTCGTTGGTTCGTTGGTTCGTTCGTTCGTTGGTTCGTTGGTTCGTTGGTTCGTTGGTTCGTTTGTTTCTTTGTTTCTTTCTTTCTTTGTTCGTTGGTTCGTTGGTTCGTTGGTTCGTTGGTTCGTTTGTTTCTTTGTTTCTTTCTTTCTTTGTTCGTTGGTTCGTTGGTTCGTTGGTTCGTTGGTTCGTTGGTTCGTTTGTTTCTTTGTTTCTTTCTTTCTTTGTTCGTTTGTTCGCTGGTTCGTTGGTTCGTTGGTTCGTTGGTTCGTTTGTTCATTTGTTCGCTGGTTCGTTGGTTCGTTGGTTCGTTGGTTCGTTGGTTCGTTGGTTCGTTGGTTCGTTGGTTCGTTTGTTTCTTTGTTTCTTTCTTTCTTTTTTCGTTTGTTCGTTTGTTCGTTTGTTCGTTTGTTCGCTGGTTCGTTGGTTCGTTGGTTCGTTGGTTCGTTGGTTCGTTGGTTCGTTGGTTCGTTGGTTCGCTGGTACGTTGGTTCGTTGGTTCGTTGGTTCGTGGGTTCGTTGGTTCGTTGGTTCGTTGGTTCGTTGGTTCGTTGGTTCGTTGGTTCGTTGGTTCGTTTGTTCGTTGGTTCGTTGGTTCGTTGGTTCGCTGGTTCGTTGGTTCGTTTGTTCGTTTGTTCGCTGGTTCGATGGTTCGTTGGTTCGTTGGTTCGTTGGTTCGTTGGTTCGTTGGTTCGTTGGTTCGTTGGTTCGTTGGTTCGTTGGTTCGTTGGTTCGTTGGCTCGTTGGCTCGTTGGTTCGTTGGCTCGTTGGTTCGTTTGTTTCTTTGTTTGTTTCTTTCTTTGTTCGTTTGTTCGTTTGTTCGTTAGTTCGTTGGTTCGTTTGTTCGTTGGTTCGTTGGCTCGTTGGTTCGTTTGTTTCTTTGTTTGTTTCTTTCTTTGTTCGTTTGTTCGTTTGTTCGTTTGTTCGCTGGTTCGATGGTTCGTTGGTTCGTTGGTTCGTTGGTTCGTTGGTTCGTTGGTTCGTTGGTTCGTTGGTTCGTTGGTTCGTTGGTTCGTTGGTTCGTTGGTTCGTTGGTTCGTTGGTTCGTTGGCTCGTTGGTTCGTTGGTTCGTTGGTTCGTTGGTTCGTTGGTTCGTTGGTTCGTTGGTTCGTTTGTTTCTTTGTTTCTTTCTTTCTTTGTTCGTTTGTTCGTTTGTTCGTTAGTTCGTTGGTTCGTTTGTTCGTTGGTTCGTTGGTTCGTTGGTTCGCTGGTACGTTGGTTCGTTGGTTCGTTGGTTCGTGGGTTCGTTGGTTCGTTGGTTCGCTGGTTCGTTGGTTCGTTTGTTCGTTTGTTCGCTGGTTCGATGGTTCGTTGGTTCGTTGGTTCGTTGGTTCGTTGGTTCGTTGGTTCGTTGGTTCGTTGGTTCGTTGGTTTGTTGGTTCGTTGGTTCGTTGGTTCGTTGGTTCGTTTCTTTCTTTGTTTCTTTCTTTCTTTGTTCGTTTGTTCGTTGGTTCGTTGGTTCGTTGGTTCGTTGGTTCGTTTGTTTCTTTGTTTGTTTCTTTCTTTGTTCGTTTGTTCGTTTGTTCGTTTGTTCGTTTGTTCGTTTGCTCGTTTGTTCGTTTGTTCGCTGGTTCGTTGGTTCGTTGGTTCGTTGGTTCGTTGGTTCGTTGGTTCGTTGGTTCGTTGGTTCGTTGGTTCGTTGGTTCGTTGGTTTGTTGGTTCGTTGGTTCGTTGGTTCGTTGGTTCGTTTCTTTCTTTGTTTCTTTCTTTCTTTGTTCGTTTGTTCGTTTGTTCGTTTGTTCGTTGGTTCGTTGGTTCGTTTGTTCGTTTTTTCGTTTTTTCGTTTGTTCGTTTGTTCGTTTGTTCGCTGGTTTGTTGGTTCGTTGGTTCGTTGGTTCGTTGGTTCGTTGGTTCGTTGGTTCGTTGGTTCGTTGGTTCGTTGGTTCGTTGGTTCGTTGGTTCGTTGGTTCGTTTGTTTCTTTGTTTCTTTCTTTCTTTGTTCGTTTGTTCGTTTGTTCATTTGTTCGTTGGTTCGTTGGTTCGTTTGTTCGTTTGTTCGTTTGTTCGTTTGTTCGTTTGTTCGTTTGTTCGTTTGTTCGCTGGTTCGTTGGTTCGTTGGTTCGTTGGTTCGTTGGTTCGTTGGTTCGTTGGTTCGTTGGTTCGTTGGTTCGTTGGTTCGTTGGTTCGTTGGTTCGTTGGTTCGTTGGTTCGTTGGTTCGTTGGTTCGTTGGTTCGTTGGTTCGCTGGTTCGTTGTTTCGTTTGTTTCTTTGTTTCTTTCTTTCTTTGTTCGTTTGTTCGTTTGTTCGTTTGTTCGTTGGTTCGTTGGTTCGTTTGTTCGATTGTTCGTTTGTTCGTTTGTTCGTTTGTTCGTTGGTTCGTTGGTTCGTTTGTTCGTTTGTTCGTTTGTTCGTTTGTTCGTTGGTTCGTTGGTTCGTTTGTTCGATTGTTCGTTTGTTCGTTTGTTCGTTTGTTCGTTGGTTCATTGGTTCGTTGGTTCGTTGGTTCGTTGGTTCGTTTGTTCGTTTGTTCGTTTGTTCGTTTGTTCGTTTGCTCGTTTGTTCGTTTGTTCGCTGGTTCGTTGGTTCGTTGGTTCGTTGGTTCGTTGGTTCGTTGGTTCGTTGGTTCGTTGGTTCGTTGGTTCGTTGGTTCGTTGGTTTGTTGGTTCGTTGGTTCGTTGGTTCGTTGGTTCGTTTCTTTCTTTGTTTCTTTCTTTCTTTGTTCGTTTGTTCGTTTGTTCGTTTGTTCGTTGGTTCGTTGGTTCGTTTGTTCGTTTTTTCGTTTTTTCGTTTGTTCGTTTGTTCGTTTGTTCGCTGGTTTGTTGGTTCGTTGGTTCGTTGGTTCGTTGGTTCGTTGGTTCGTTGGTTCGTTGGTTCGTTGGTTCGTTGGTTCGTTGGTTCGTTGGTTCGTTGGTTCGTTGGTTCGTTTGTTTCTTTGTTTCTTTCTTTCTTTGTTCGTTTGTTCGTTTGTTCGTTTGTTCGTTGGTTCGTTGGTTCGTTTGTTCGTTTGTTCGTTTGTTCGTTTGTTCGTTTGATCGCTGGTTCGTTGGTTCGTTGGTTCGTTGCTTCGTTGGTTCGTTGGTTCGTTGGTTCGTTGGTTCGTTGGTTCGTTGGTTCGTTGGTTCGTTTGTTCGTTTGTTTCTTTGTTTCATTCTTTCTTTGTTCGTTGGTTCGTTTGTTCGTTTGTTCGCTGTTTCGTTGGTTCGTTGGTTCGTTGGTTCGTTGGTTCGTTGGTTCGTTGTTTCGTTGGTTCGTTGGTTCGTTGGTTCGTTGGTTCGTTGGTTCGTTGGTTCGTTGGTTCGTTGGTTCGTTGGTTCGTTGGTTCGTTGGTTCGTAGGTTCGTTGGTTCGTTGGTTCGTTGGTTCGTTGGTTCGTTGGTTCGTTGGTTCGTTTGTTTCTTTGTGTTTTTCTTTCTTTGTTCGTTTGTTCGTTTGTTCGTTTGTTCGTTTGTTCGCTGGTTCGTTGGTTCGTTGGTTCGTTGGTTCGTTGGTTCGTTGGTTCGTGGGTTCGTTGGTTCGTTGGTTCGTTGGTTCGTTGGTTCGTTGGTTCGTTGGTTCGTTTGTTCGTTTGTTCGTTGGTTCGTTGGTTCGTTGGTTCGTTGGTTCGTTGGTTCGTTGGTTCCTTGGTTCGTTGGTTCGTTGGTTCGTTGTTTCGTTGGTTCGTTGGTTCGTTTGTTTCTTTGTTTCATTCTTTCTTTGTTCGTTTGTTCGTTTGTTCGTTGGTTCGTTTGTTCGTTTGTTCGCTGTTTCGTTGGTTCGTTGGTTCGTTGGTTCGTTGGTTGGTTGGTTCGTTGGTTCGTTGGTTCGTTGGTTCGTTGGTTCGTTGGTTCGTTGGTTCGTTGGTTCGTTGGTTCGTTGGTTCGTTGGTTCGTAGGTTCGTTGGTTCGTTGGTTCGTTGGTTCGTTGGTTCGTTGGTTCGTTGGTTCGTTGGTTCGTTGGTTCGTTGGATCGTTGGTTGGTTGGTTCGTTGGTTCGTTGGTTCGTTGGTTCGTTGGTTCGTTGGTTCGTTGGTTCGTTGGTTCGTTGGTTCGTTGCTTCGTTGGTTCGTTGGTTCGTTGGTTCGTTGGTTCGTTGGTTCGTTGGTTCGTTGGTTCGTTGGTTCGTTGGTTCGTTGGTTCGTTGGTTCGTTTTTTCGTTGGTTCGTTGGTTCGTTTGTTTCTTTGTTTCATTCTTTCTTTGATCGTTTGTTCGTTTGTTCGTTGGTTCGTTTGTTCGTTTGTTCGCTGTTTCGTTGGATCGTTGGTTCGTTGGTTCGTTGGTTCGTTGGTTCGTTGGTTCGTTGGTTCGTTGGTTCGTTGGTTCGTTGGTTCGTTGGTTCGTTGGTTCGTTGGTTCGTTGGTTCGTTGGTTCGTTGGTTCGTAGGTTCGTTGGTTCGTTGGTTCGTTGGTTCGTTGGTTCGTTGGTTCGTTTGTTCGTTTGTTCGCTGGTTCGTTGGTTCGTTGGTTCGTTGGTTCGTTGGTTCGTTGGTTCGTTGGTTCGTTGGTTCGTTGGTTCGTTGGTTCGTTGGTTCGTTGGTTCGTTGGTTCGTTGGTTCGTTGGTTCGTAGGTTCGTTGGTTCGTTGGTTCGTTGGTTCGTTGGTTCGTTGGTTCGTTGGTTCGTTGGTTCGTTGGTTCGTTGGTTCGTTGGTTCGTTGGTTCGTTGGTTCGTTGGTTCGTTGGTTCGTTGGTTCGTTGGTTCGTTGGTTCGTTGGTTCGTTGGTTCGTTTGTTTCTTTGTTTCTTTCTTTCTTTGTTCGTTTGTTCGTTTGTTCGTTTGTTCGTTTGTTCGCTGGTTCGTTGGTTCGTTGGTTCGTTGGTTCGTTGTTTCGTTGGTTCGTTGGATCGTTGGTTCGTTGGTTCGTTGGTTCGTTGGTTCGTTGGTTCGTTGGTTCGTTGGTTCGTTGGTTCGTTGGTTCGTTGATTCGTTGGTTCGTTGGTTCGTTTGTTTCTTTGTTTCTTTGTTTCCTTCTTTCTTTCTTTGTTCGTTTGTTCGTTTGTTCGTTTGTTCGTTTGTTCGTTTGTTCGTTTGCTCGTTTGTTCGTTTGTTCGTTGGTTCGTTGGTTCGTTGGTTCGTTGGTTCGTTGGTTCGTTGGTTCGTTGGTTCGTTGGTTCGTTGGTTCGTTTGTTTCTTTGTTTCATTCTTTCTTTGTTCGTTTGTTCGTTTGTTCGTTGGTTCGTTTGTTCGTTTGTTCGCTGTTTCGTTGGATCGTTGGTTCGTTGGTTCGTTGGTTCGTTGGTTCGTTGGTTCGTTGGTTCGTTGGTTCGTTGGTTCGTTGGTTCGTTGGTTCGTTGGTTCGTTGGTTCGTTGGTTCGTTTGTTCGTTTGTTCGTTGGTTCGTTGGTTCGTTGGTTCGTTGGTTCGTTGGTTCGTTGGTTCGTTGGTTCCTTGGTTCGTTGGTTCGTTGGTTCGTTGTTTCGTTGGTTCGTTGGTTCGTTTGTTTCTTTGTTTCATTCTTTCTTTGTTCGTTTGTTCGTTTGTTCGTTGGTTCGTTTGTTCGTTTGTTCGCTGTTTCGTTGGTTCGTTGGTTCGTTGGTTCGTTGGTTCGTTGGTTCGTTGGTTCGTTGGTTCGTTGGTTCGTTGGTTCGTTGGTTCGTTGGTTCGTTGGTTCGTTGGTTCGTTGGTTCGTAGGTTCGTTGGTTCGTTGGTTCGTTGGTTCGTTGGTTCGTTGGTTCGTTGGTTCGTTGGTTCGTTGGATCGTTGGTTGGTTGGTTCGTTGGTTCGTTGGTTCGTTGGTTCGTTGGTTCGTTGGTTCGTTGGTTCGTTGGTTCGTTGGTTCGTTGCTTCGTTGGTTCGTTGGTTCGTTGGTTCGTTGGTTCGTTGGTTCGTTGGTTCGTTGGTTCGTTGGTTCGTTGGTTCGTTGGTTCGTTGGTTCGTTTTTTCGTTGTTTCGTTGGTTCGTTTGTTTCTTTGTTTCATTCTTTCTTTGTTCGTTTGTTCGTTTGTTCGTTGGTTCGTTTGTTCGTTTGTTCGCTGTTTCGTTGGATCGTTGGTTCGTTGGTTCGTTGGTTCGTTGGTTCGTTGGTTCGTTGGTTCGTTGGTTCGTTGGTTCGTTGGTTCGTTTGTTCGTTGGTTCGTTGGTTCGTTGGTTCGTAGGTTCGTTGGTTCGTTGGTTCGTTGGTTCGTTGGTTCGTTGGTTCGTTTGTTCGTTTGTTCGCTGGTTCGTTGGTTCGTTGGTTCGTTGGTTCGTTGGTTCGTTGGTTCGTTGGTTCGTTGGTTCGTTGGTTCGTTGGTTCGTTGGTTCGTTGGTTCGTTGGTTCGTTGGTTCGTTGGTTCGTTGGTTCGTAGGTTCGTTGGTTCGTTGGTTCGTTGGTTCGTTGGTTCGTTGGTTCGTTGGTTCGTTGGTTCGTTGGTTCGTTGGTTCGTTGGTTCGTTGGTTCGTTGGTTCGTTGGTTCGTTGGTTCGTTGGTTCGTTGGTTCGTTGGTTCGTTTGTTTCTTTGTTTCTTTCTTTCTTTGTTCGTTTGTTCGTTTGTTCGTTTGTTCGTTTGTTCGCTGGTTCGTTGGTTCGTTGGTTCGTTGGTTCGTTGTTTCGTTGGTTCGTTGGATCGTTGGTTCGTTGGTTCGTTGGTTCGTTGGTTCGTTGGTTCGTTGGTTCGTTGGTTCGTTGGTTCGTTGGTTCGTTGATTCGTTGGTTCGTTGGTTCGTTTGTTTCTTTGTTTCTTTGTTTCTTTCTTTCTTTCTTTGTTCGTTTGTTCGTTTGTTCGTTTGTTCGTTTGTTCGTTTGTTCGTTTGCTCGTTTGTTCGTTTGTTCGTTGGTTCGTTGGTTCGTTGGTTCGTTGGTTCGTTGGTTCGTTGGTTCGTTGGTTCGTTGGTTCGTTGGTTCGTTGGTTCGTTTGTTTCTTTGTTTCTTTCTTTCTTTGTTCGTTTGTTCGCTGGTTCGTTTGTTCGTTGGTTCGTTTGTTCGTTTGTTCGCTGGTTCGTTGGTTCGTTGGTTCGTTGGTTCGTTGGTTCGTTGGTTCGTTGGTTCGTTGGTTCGTTGGTTCGTTGGTTCGTTGGTTCGTTGGTTCGTTGGTTCGTTGGTTCGTTGGTTCGTTGGTTCGTTGATTCGTTGGTTCGTTGGTTCGTTGGTTCGTAGGTTCGTTGGTTCGTTGGTTCGGTGGTTCGTTGGTTCGTTGGTTCGTTGGTTCGTTGGTTCGTTGGTTCGTCGGTTCGTTGGTTCGTTGGTTCGTTGGTTCGTTGGTTCGTTGGTTCGTTGGTTCGTTGGTTCGTTGGTTCGTTGGTTCGTTGGTTCGTTGGTTCGTTGGTTCGTTGGTTCGTTGGTTCGTTGGTTCGTTGGTTCGTTTGTTTCTTTGTTTCTTTCTTTCTTTGTTCGTTTGTTCGTTTGTTCGTTTGTTCGTTTGTTCGCTGGTTTGTTGGTTCGTTGGTTCGTTGGTTCGTTGGTTCGTTGGTTCGTTGGATCGTTGGTTCGTTGGTTCGTTGGTTCGTTGGTTCGTTGGTTCGTTGGTTCGTTTGTTTCTTTGTTTCTTTCTTTCTTTGTTCGTTTGTTCGCTGGTTCGTTTGTTCGTTGGTTCGTTTGTTCGTTTGTTCGCTGGTTCGTTGGTTCGTTGTTTCGTTGGTTCGTTGGTTCGTTGGTTCGTTGGTTCGTTGGTTCGTTGGTTGGTTGGTTCGTTGGTTCGCTGTTTCGTTGGATCGTTGGTTCGTTGGTTCGTTGGTTCGTTGGTTCGTTGGCTCGTTGGTTCGTTGGTTCGTTTGTTTCACTGTTTCTTTCTTTCTTTGTTCGTTGGTTCGATGGTTCGTTGGTTCGTTGGTTCGTTGGTTCGTTGGTTCGTTGGTTCGTTGGTTCGTTGGTTCGTTGGTTCGTTGGTTCGTTGGTTCGTTGATTCGTTGGTTCGTTGGTTCGTTTGTTTCTTTGTTTCTTTCTTTCTTTCATTGTTCGTTTGCTCGTTTGTTCGTTTGTTCGTTTGCTCGTTTCTTCGTTTGTTCGCTGGTTCGTTGGTTCGTTGGTCCGTTGGTTCGTTGGTTCGTTGGTTCGTTGGTTCGTTGGTTCGTTGGTTCGTTGGTTCGTTTGTTTCTTTGTTTCTTTCTTTCTTTGTTCGTTTGTTCGCTGGTTCGTTGGTTCGTTGGTTCGTTGGTTCGTTGGTTCGTTGGTTCGTTGGTTCGTTGGATCGTTGGTTCGTTGGTTCGTTGGTTCGTTGGTTCGATGGCTCGTTGGTTCGTTGGTTCGTTTGTTTCTTTGTTTCTTTGTTTCTTTGTTCGTTGGTTCGTTGGTTCGTTGGTTCGTTGGTTCGTTGGTTCGTTGGTTCGTTGGTTCGTTGGTTCGTTGGTTCGTTGGTTCGTTGGTTCGTTGGTTCGTTGGTTCGTTGGTTCGTTGGTTCGTTGGTTCGTTTGTTTCTTTGTTTCTTTCTTTCTTTGTTCGTTTGTTCGTTTGTTCGTTGGTTCGTTGGTTCGTTGGTTCGTTTGTTCGTTGGTTCGTTGGTTCGTTGGTTCGTTGGTTCGTTGGTTCGTTGGTTCGTTGGTTCGTTTGTTTCTTTGTTTCTTTCTTTCTTTGTTCGTTGGTTCGTTGGTTCGTTGGTTCGTTGGTTCGTTGGTTCGTTGGTTCGTTGGTTGGTTTGTTCGTTGGTTCGTTGGTTCGTTGGTTCGCTGGTTCGTTGGTTCGTTTGTTCGTTTGTTCGCTGGTTCGTTGGTTCGTTGGTTCGTTGGTTCGTTGGTTCGTTGGTTCGTTGGTTCGTTTGTTTCTTTGTTTCTTTCTTTCTTTGTTCGTTTGTTCGTTTGTTCGTTTGTTCGTTTGTTCGCTGGTTCGTTGGTTCGTTGGTTCGTTGGTTCGTTGGTTCGTTGGTTCGTTGGTTCGTTGGTTCGCTGGTACGTTGGTTCGTTGGTTCGTTGGTTCGTGGGTTCGTTGGTTCGTTGGTTCGTTGGTTCGTTTGTTCGTTTTTTCGTTTGTTCGTTTGTTCGTTTGTTCGTTTGTTCGCTGGTTTATTGGTTCGTTGGTTCGTTGGTTCGTTGGTTCGTTGGTTCGTTGGTTCGTTGGTTCGTTGGTTCGTTGGTTCGTTGGTTCGTTGGTTCGTTGGTTCGTTGGTTCGTTGGTTCGTTGGTTCGTTGGTTCGTTGGTTCGTTGGTTCGTTGGTTCGTTGGTTCGTTGGTTCGTTGGTTCGTTGGTTCGTTGGTTCGTTGGTTCGTTGGTTCGTTGGTTCGTTGGTTCGTTGGTTCGCTGGTTCGTTGGTTCGTTGGTTCGTTGGTTCGTTTCTTTCTTTGTTTCTTTCTTTCTTTGTTCGTTTGTTCGTTTGTTCGTTTGTTCGTTGGTTCGTTGGTTCGTTTGTTCGTTTTTTCGTTTGTTCGTTTGTTCGTTTGTTCGCTGGTTTGTTGGTTCGTTGGTTCGTTGGTTCGTTGGTTCGTTGGTTCGTTGGTTCGTTGGTTCGTTGGTTCGTTGGTTCGTTGGTTCGTTGGTTCGTTGGTTCGTTGGTTCGTTGGTTCGTTGGTTCGTTGGTTCGTTGGTTCGTTGGTTCGTTGGTTCGTTGGTTCGTTGGTTCGTTGGTTCGTTGGTTCGTAGGTTCGTTGGTTCGTTGGTTCGTTGGTTCGTTGGTTCGTTGGTTCGTTGGTTCGTTGGTTCGTTGGTTCGTCGGTTCGTTGGTTCGTTGGTTCGTTGGTTCGTTGGTTCGTTGGTTCGTTGGTTCGTTGGTTCGTTGGTTCGTTGGTTCGTTGGTTCGTTGGTTCGTTTGTTTCTTTGTTTCTTTCTTTCTTTGTTCGTTTGTTCGTTTGTTCGTTTGTTCGTTTGTTCGTTTGTTCGCTGGTTTGTTGGTTCGTTTGTTCGTTTGTTCGCTGGTTCGTTGGTTCGTTGGTTCGTTGGTTCGTTGGTTCGTTGGTTCGTTGGTTCGTTGGTTCGTTGGTTCGTTGGTTCGTTGGTTCGTTGGTTCGTTGGTTCGTTGGTTCGTTGGTTCGTTGGTTCGTTGGTTCGTAGGTTCGTTGGTTCGTTGATTCGTTGGTTCGTTGGTTCGTTGGTTCGTTGGTTCGTTGGTTCGTTGGTTCGTTGGTACGTT
Organism: Andrena cerasifolii; assembly: GCF_050908995.1. Taxonomy (NCBI): domain Eukaryota; kingdom Metazoa; phylum Arthropoda; class Insecta; order Hymenoptera; family Andrenidae; genus Andrena; species Andrena cerasifolii. The sequence goes on along the minus strand of NW_027486611.1, from coordinate 921 downwards.
GGTTCGTTGGTTCGTTGGTTCGTTGGTTCGTTGGTTCGTTGGTTCGTTGGTTCGTTGGTTCGTTGGTTCGTTGGTTCGTTGGTTCGTTGGTACGTTGGTTCGTTGGTTCGTTGATTCGTTGGTTCGTTGGTTCGTTTGTTTCTTTGTTTCTTTGTTTCTTTCTTTCTTTCTTTGTTCGTTTGTTCGTTTGTTCGTTTGCTCGTTTGTTCGTTTGTTCGTTGCTTCGTTGGTTCGTTGGTTCCTTGGTTCGTTGGTTCGTTGGTTCGTTGGTTCGTTGGTTCGTTGGTTCGTTTGTTTCTTTGTTTCTTTCTTTCTTTGTTCGTTTGTTCGCTGGTTCGTTTGTTCGTTGGTTCGTTTGTTCGTTTGTTCGCTGGTTCGTTGGTTCGTTGGTTCGTTGGTTCGTTGGTTCGTTGGTTCGTTGGTTCGTTGGTTCGTTGGTTCGTTGGTTCGTTGGTTCGTTGGTTCGTTGGTTCGTTGGTTCGTTGGTTCGTTGGTTCGTTGGTTCGTTGGTTCGTTGGTTCGTTGGTTCGTTGGTTCGTTGGTTCGTTGGTTCGTTGGTTCGTTGGTTCGTAGGTTCGTTGGTTCGTTGGTTCGTTGGTTCGTTGGTTCGTTGGTTCGTTGGTTCGTTGGTTCGTTGGTTCGTTGGTTCGTTGGTTCGTTGGTTCGTTGGTTCGTTGGTTCGTTGGTTCGTTGGTTCGTTGGTTCGTTTGTTTCTTTGTTTCTTTCTTTCTTTGTTCGTTTGTTCGTTTGTTCGTTTGTTCGTTTGTTCGCTGGTTCGTTGGTTCGTTGGTTCGTTGGTTCGTTGGTTCGTTGGTTCGTTGGATCGTTGGTTCGTTGGTTCGTTGGTTCGTTGGTTCGTTGGTTCGTTGGTTCGTTGGTTCGTTGGTTCGTTGGTTCGTAGGTTCGTTGGTTCGTTGGTTC
>NW_027486610.1:0-21410 GCF_050908995.1 Andrena cerasifolii | reverse complement strand
AATTTTTTAAAAAATTTTTTTTTTTAAATTTTGATTTAATTTTTTAACAATTTCTTTTAAAAAAATATTATTTATGTTTTTGTATTTTTCTACATTTTTTTTTCATTTTTAAATTTTTTTCTTAATTTTTTTTAAATTTTTAAAATTTTTTTTAATTTTCTTATAATTTTTTTAATTTTTTAAAATTTTTTTTAAAAAATTTGTTTTAATTTTTTAACAAATTTTTTTAAAATTTTTATTTATTTTTTTTTATTTTTAAAAAAAAAATTTCTATATTTTTTAACTTTTTCATTTTTTAAAAATTTTTTTCATTTTTTTTAAATTTTTTAAAAAACTTTTTAAATTTTTTTTTTTTAAATTTTTATTTGTTTATTTTTTTTATTTTTCTTCTAAATTTTTGTATATTTTTTTATTTAAAATTTTTGTTGTATTTAAATTTTTTTATTTTAATTTTTTTAAATACTTAAAAAAACTTTTTTTTATTAATTTTTTTAATATTTTAAATTTTTTTTAAATTTTTTTTTATTTTTTTTAATTTTTAATTTTTTTTTAATTTTCTTATAATTTTTTTTATTTTTTTTTTTAAAAATATCTATATTTTTTAATTTTTTTTTAATTTTTTAAAAATTTTTTTTAAATTTTTTTAAAATTTTGTTTATTTTTTTTAAATTTTTATTTGTTTATTTTTTATATTTTTTATTTTTCTTTTAATTTTTTGTATATTTTTTTATTAAAATTTTTTTTTTTTAAATTTAAAATTTTATTTTTATTTTTTTTTTAATTATAATTTTTTATTTCAAAAAATGTTTTTTTAATTTTTATTTTTCTTTTATTTTAATTTTTAAAATTTTTTCAAATTTTCAAATTTTTTTTTAATTTCCTTATAATTTTTTAATTTTTTTTAATTTTTAAATTTTTTTTTAAAATTTAAAAAAAAATTTTAAATTTTGTTTAAATTTTTTAACAAATTTTTTTTAAATTTTTTATTATTTTTTTAAAAAAAAATTTCTATATTTTTTATCTTTTTCATTTTTTTAAATTTTTTTTTCATTCTTTTCAATTTTTTTAAAAAACTTTTTTTCATTTTTTTTCATTTTTTTACAATTTGTTTTTAATTTTCTTATAAATTTTTTTTAAAATTTAAAAAAAAAATTTTTTTTTAAATTTTGTTTTAATTTTTTAACAATTTCTTTTAAAAAATTTTTTATTTATGTTTTTAAATTTTTTTCTTTTTTTTAAATATTTTAAATTTTTTTTTCATTTTTTAAAATTTTTTTTCACTTTTTTACAATTTTTTTTAATTTTCTTATAAATTTTTTTTTAATTTTTTTAAAAATTTTTTTTTTTAAATTTTGTTTTAATTTTTTACCAATTTCTTTTAAAAAAATATTATTTATGTTTTTGTATTTTTTCTACATTTTTTATTTTTTTCATTTTTAAATTTTTTTCTTAATTTTTTTAAATTTTTTTTATTTTTTTTAAATTTTTAAAATTTTTTTTTAATTTTCTTATAATTTTTTTAATTTTTTAAAAATTTTTTAAAAAATTTGTTTTAATTTTTTAACAAATTTTTTTTAATTTTTATTTATTTTTTTATCTTTTTTTAAAAAAAAATTTCTATATTTTTTAACTTTTTCATTTTTTTTTAATTTTTTTCATTTATTTAAATTTTTTAAAGAACTTTTTTTAAATTTTTTAAAATTTTTTTTTATTTTTTTTTAAATTTTTTTTTATTTTTTAAAAAAAAAATTTCTATATTTTTTAACTTTTTCATTTTTTTCATTTTTTTTCATTCTTTTCAATTTTTTTAAAAAACTTTTTTTCATTTTTTAAATTTTTTTTTCATTTTTTTACAATTTTTTTTAATTTTCTTTTAAATTTTTTTTAAATTTTTTTAAAAATTTTTTTTTTTAAATTTTGATTTAATTTTTTAACAATTTCTTTTAAAAAAATATTATTTATGTTTTTGTATTTTTTCTACATTTTTTTTTCATTTTTAAATTTTTTTCTTAATTTTTTTTAAATTTTTAAAATTTTTTTTTAATTTTCTTATAATTTTTTTAATTTTTTAAAATTTTTTTTAAAAAATTTGTTTTAATTTTTTAACAAATTTTTTTAAAATTTTTATTTATTTTTTTTTATTTTTAAAAAAAAAATTTCTATATTTTTTAACTTTTTCATTTTTTAAAATTTTTTTCATTTTTTTTTAAATTTTTTAAAAAACTTTTTAAATTTTTTTTTTTTAAATTTTTATTTGTTTATTTTTTTTATTTTTCTTCTAAATTTTTGTATATTTTTTTATTTAAAATTTTTGTTGTATTTAAATTTTTTTATTTTAATTTTTTTAAATACTTAAAAAAAACTTTTTTTTATTAATTTTTTTAATATTTTAAATTTTTTTTAATTTTTTTTTATTTTTTTTAATTTTTAATTTTTTTTTAATTTTCTTATAATTTTTTTTATTTTTTTTTTAAAAATATCTATATTTTTTAATTTTTTTTTAATTTTTTAAAAATTTTTTTTAAATTTTTTTAAAAATTTTGTTTATTTTTTTTAAATTTTTATTTGTTTATTTTTATATTTTTTATTTTTCTTTTAATTTTTTGTATATTTTTTTATTAAAATTTTTTTTTTTAAATTTAAAATTTTATTTTTATTTTTTTTTTAATTATAATTTTTTATTTCAAAAAATGTTTTTTTAATTTTTATTTTTCTTTTATTTTAATTTTTAAAATTTTTTCAAATTTTCAAATTTTTTTTTAATTTCCTTATAATTTTTTAATTTTTTTTAATTTTTAAATTTTTTTTTAAAATTTAAAAAAAAATTTTAAATTTTGTTTAAATTTTTTAACAAATTTTTTTTTAATTTTTTATTATTTTTTTAAAAAAAAATTTCTATATTTTTTATCTTTTTCATTTTTTTAAATTTTTTTTTCATTCTTTTCAATTTTTTTAAAAAACTTTTTTTCATTTTTTTTTCATTTTTTTACAATTTGTTTTTAATTTTCTTATAGATTTTTTTTAAAATTTTAAAAAAAATTTTTTTTTTAAATTTTGTTTTAATTTTTTAACAATTTCTTTTAAAAAAATTTTTATTTATGTTTTTAAATTTTTTTCTTTTTTTTAAATATTTTAAATTTTTTTTTCATTTTTTAAAAATTTTTTTCACTTTTTTACAATTTTTTTTAATTTTCTTATAAATTTTTTTTTAATTTTTTTAAAATTTTTTTTTTTAAATTTTGTTTTAATTTTTTACCAATTTCTTTTAAAAAAATATTATTTATGTTTTTGTATTTTTTCTACATTTTTTATTTTTTTTCATTTTTAAATTTTTTTCTTAATTTTTAAAAATTTTTCTTATTTTTTTTTAAATTTTATTATTTTTTTTTAAATTTTAAATTTTTTTTCAATTTTCTTATAATTTTTTTAAATTTTTTTAAAAAAATTTGTTTTAATTTTTTAACAAATTTTTTAAAATTTTTATTCTATTTTTTTTATTTTTTTAAAAAAAAAATTTCTATATTTTTTAACATTTTCATTTTTTTAAAATTTTTTCATCATTTTTAATGTTTTTAAAAAAACTTTTTTTCATTTTTTAATTTTTTTTTTCATTTTTTAAAATTTTTTTTAATTTTCTTATAAATTTTTAAAAAAAATTTAAAAAATTTTTTTTTTAAATTTTGTTTTAATCTTTTAACAATTTCTTTTAAAAAAATATTATTTATGTTTTTGTATTTTCTCTACATTTTTTAATTTTTTTCATTTTTAATTTTTTTTTAATCTTAATTTTTTTTTTAATTTTTTAAAATTTAATTTTTTTTTAATTTTCTTATAATTTTTTTATTTTTTAAAATTTTTTAAAAAACTTTCTTTCATTTTTTTTAATTTTTTTTATTTTTCTTTTAAATTTTTGTATATTTTTTTTTATTTTAAATTTTTTTTATATTTCGAAATTTTTTTATTTTTTTTCAATTTTTTTGAAAAAATTTTTAAAATTTTTTAAAAATTTCTTTTAAAGAATTTTTTAAAAAAATAATTTTTTATTTAATTTTCCTTTAATTCATTCATTTATTATTATTTTTTTAAAAAATTCTTTATTTTAATTTTTTTAATTTTTTTTTAATTCTTTGTTATTTTTTTTTAAATTTGTATATATATATATATTTAATTTTTTTAATTTTTTTTAATTTTTTTTTTAAATTTTTTAAAATTATTTTAAATTTTTTTTTAATTTTTTTAAAAAAAAAATTTTAATTTTTTTTTAATTTGTTTTAATTTTTTAACAAATTTTTTTAAAATTTTTAAATTTTTTTTTACTTTTTAAATTTTTTTTTATTTTTTTAAAAAAAAATTTCTATATATTTTAACTTTTTCATTTTTTTTTAAATTTTTTCATCCTTTTCAATTTTTTTAAAAAACTTTTATTCATTTTTTAAATTTTTTTCATTTTTTTTACAATTTTTTTTAATTTTCTTATAAATTTTTTTTAATTTTCTTATAAATTTTTTTAAAAATTTAAATTTTTTTTTAAATTTTGTTTTAATTTTTAACAATTTCTTTTAAAAAAATATTATTTATGTTTTTGTATTGTTTCTACATTTTTTTTTTCATTTTTAAATTTTTTATTTAATTTTAAAATTTTTTTTAAAATTTTTTTAAATTTAATTTGTTTTTAATTTTCTTATAATTTTTTTATTTTTTAAAATTGTTTTAAAATTTTTTTAAATTTTTTTAAAAAAAATTGTTTTAATTTTTTAACAAAATTTTTTAAATTTTTTTTATTTCTTATAAAATTTTTTTTTATTTTTTAAAAAAAATTTCTATATTTTTTAATTTTTTTTCATTTTTTTTAAAATTTTTTAAATTTTTTTTAAAAAATTTGTTTTAATTTTTTAACAAAATTTTTAAAAAAAAATTTTATTTCTTATAAATTTTTTTTTTTTAAAAAAATTCTATATTTTTTAATTTTTTTTCATTTTTTTAAATTTTTTAAAAATTTTATAAAAATTTTTTTCATTTTTTAAATTTTTTTTTAATTTTTTTTAATTTTTTTTTATTTTTTAAAATTTTTATTTGTTTATTTTTTTATTTTTCATCTAAATTTTTGTATATTTTTTTTATTTAAATTTTTTTTTGTATTTAAATTTTTTTATTTTAATTTTTTTAAATATTTAAAAAAAAATTTTTTTATTAATTTTTTTAATATTTTTAAATTTTTTAAATTTTTTCTTTATTTTTTTTAATGTTTAAATTTTTTTTTAATTTTCTTATAATTTTTTTATTTTTTTTAAATTTTTAAAATTTTTTTAAATTTTTAAAATTTTTTGAAATTTTTAAATTTTTTTATAAATTTTTAAAAAAATTTAAAATTACTTTTAAAATTTTTTTATTATTTTTTTAAATTATAATTTTCTTATTTCAAAAAATGTTTTTTTAATTTTTATTTTTCTTTTATTTTAATTTTTTTTTTTTCAAATTTTTAAAATTTTTTTTTAATTTTCTTATAAATTTTTTTTTAATTTTTAAAATTTTTTTAAAATTTAAAAAAAAAAAATTTTAAATTTTGTTTTAATTTTTTAACAATTTCTTTTAAAAAAATTTTATTTGTTTTTTAAATTTTTTTCTTAATTTTTTTTAAATTTTTTAAATTTTTTTTTTAATTTTTTTATTTTTTTTATTTTTTTTTGTTTTTTTTTTTAATTTTTAATTTTTTTTTTAAATTTTTTAAAATATTTTTTAAAATTTTTAAAACTTTTTGAAATTTTTAAATTTTTTTATAAATTTTTAAAAATTTTTAAAATTACTTTTAAAATTTTTTTTAAACGTTAAAAAAAAATTTATTTTTTTAAATTTTTAACATTTTTTTATATTTTTTTAAAATTTTTTTAAAAATTAAAAAAAAAATTTTTAAAAAATTTGATTTAATTTTTTAACAATTTTTTTTTTAAATTTTTTATTTATGTTTTTAAATTTTTTTCTTTTTTAAAAATTATTTTTGATTTTTTAAATTTTTTTGTTTTTTTTTTAATTTTTTATTTTTTTATATATATTTTTAAATTTTTTTAAAATTTTTTAAATTTTTTTTTTAAAAATTTTCTTATTTTTTTAAAAATTTTATTATTTTTTTTAAATTTAAAATTTTTTTTTTAATATTCTTATAATTTTTTTAATTTTTTTAAATTCTTTTAAAAAAATTTTGTTTTAATTTTTAACAATTTTTTTTTAAATTTTTTTATTTATGTTTTTAAAAATTTTTTTATAAACTTTTTTCAATTTTTTAAATTTTTCTTTAAAATTTAAAAAAATTTTTTTTTAATTTTTAAAATTTTTTTTTAATTTTTAAATTTTTTTTTTCATTTTTTAAGAAAAAATTTTAAAATTTCTTTTCTTTAATTATATTTTCATTTAAATTTTTTTTTTAATTTTTAAGAAAAAATTTTAAAATTTCTTTTCTTTAATTATTTTTTCATTTAAAATTTTTTTTTAATTTTTAAAAAAAAATTTAATTTTAAATTTTTTTTTAATTTTTAAAAAAAATTTTAATTTTAAATTTTTTTTAATTTTCTTATAATTTTAAAAATTTTTTTTTAATTTTTTAATTTTTTTTTTAATTTTTTAAAAATTTTTTTAAATTTTTAAAAATTTTTTTTAAATTTTTTATTTATGTTTTTAAATTTTTTTTCTTCTTTTTAAATATTTTAAATTTTTCAAAATTTTTTTAAAAATTTTTTTGTTTTTTTAAATTTTTTATTTTTTTTATAAATTTTTTTTATTTTTTAAAAAAAAAAATTTCTATATTTTTTAACTTTTTCATTTTTTTCATTTTTTTTCATTCTTTTCAATTTTTTTAAAAAACTTTTTTTCATTTTTTAAAATTTTTTTTCATTTTTTTACAATTTTTTTAATTTTCTTTTAAATTTTTTTTAAATTTTTTAAAAAATTTTTTTTTTTAAATTTTGATTTAATTTTTTAACAATTTCTTTTAAAAAAATATTATTTATGTTTTTGTATTTTTTCTACATTTTTTTTTCATTTTTAAATTTTTTTCTTAATTTTTTTTAAATTTTTAAAATTTTTTTTAATTTTCTTATAATTTTTTTAATTTTTTAAAATTTTTTTTAAAAAATTTGTTTTAATTTTTTAACAAATTTTTTTAAAATTTTTATTTATTTTTTTTTATTTTTAAAAAAAAAATTTCTATATTTTTTAACTTTTTCATTTTTTAAAAATTTTTTTCATTTTTTTTTAAATTTTTTAAAAAACTTTTTAAATTTTTTTTTTTTAAATTTTTATTTGTTTATTTTTTTTATTTTTCTTCTAAATTTTTGTATATTTTTTTATTTAAAATTTTTGTTGTATTTAAATTTTTTTATTTTAATTTTTTTAAATACTTAAAAAAACTTTTTTTTATTAATTTTTTTAATATTTTAAATTTTTTTAAATTTTTTTTTTTTTTTTTTTAATTTTTAATTTTTTTTTAATTTTCTTATAATTTTTTTTATTTTTTTTTTTAAAAATATCTATATTTTTTAATTTTTTTTTAATTTTTTAAAAATTTTTTTTAAATTTTTTTAAAAATTTTGTTTATTTTTTTTAAATTTTTATTTGTTTATTTTTTATATTTTTTATTTTTCTTTTAATTTTTTGTATATTTTTTTATTAAAATTTTTTTTTTTAAATTTAAAATTTTATTTTTATTTTTTTTTAATTATAATTTTTTATTTCAAAAAATGTTTTTTTAATTTTTATTTTTCTTTTATTTTAATTTTTAAAATTTTTTCAAATTTTCAAATTTTTTTTTAATTTCCTTATAATTTTTTAATTTTTTTTAATTTTTAAATTTTTTTTTAAAATTTAAAAAAAAATTTTAAATTTTGTTTAAATTTTTTAACAAATTTTTTTTAAATTTTTTATTATTTTTTTAAAAAAAATTTCTATATTTTTTATCTTTTTCATTTTTTTAAATTTTTTTTTCATTCTTTTCAATTTTTTTAAAAAACTTTTTTTCATTTTTTTTCATTTTTTTACAATTTGTTTTTAATTTTCTTATAAATTTTTTTTAAAATTTAAAAAAAAAATTTTTTTTTAAATTTTGTTTTAATTTTTTAACAATTTCTTTTAAAAAAATTTTTATTTATGTTTTTAAATTTTTTTCTTTTTTTTAAATATTTTAAATTTTTTTTTCATTTTTTAAAATTTTTTTTCACTTTTTTACAATTTTTTTTAATTTTCTTATAAATTTTTTTTTAATTTTTTTAAAAATTTTTTTTTTTAAATTTTGTTTTAATTTTTTACCAATTTCTTTTAAAAAAATATTATTTATGTTTTTGTATTTTTTCTACATTTTTTATTTTTTTTCATTTTTAAATTTTTCTCTTAATTTTTTTAAATTTTTTTTATTTTTTTTAAATTTTTAAAATTTTTTTTTAATTTTCTTATAATTTTTTTAATTTTTTAAAAATTTTTTAAAAAATTTGTTTTAATTTTTTAACAAATTTTTTTTAATTTTTATTTATTTTTTTATCTTTTTTTAAAAAAAAATTTCTATATTTTTTAACTTTTTCATTTTTTTTTAATTTTTTTCATTTATTTAAATTTTTTAAAGAACTTTTTTTAAATTTTTTAAAATTTTTTTTTATTTTTTTTTAAATTTTTTTTTATTTTTTAAAAAAAAAATTTCTATATTTTTTAACTTTTTCATTTTTTTCATTTTTTTTCATTCTTTTCAATTTTTTTAAAAAACTTTTTTTCATTTTTTAAATTTTTTTTTCATTTTTTTACAATTTTTTTTAATTTTCTTTTAAATTTTTTTTAAATTTTTTAAAAATTTTTTTTTTTTAAATTTTGATTTAATTTTTTAACAATTTCTTTTAAAAAAATATTATTTATGTTTTTGTATTTTTTCTACATTTTTTTTTCATTTTTAAATTTTTTCTTAATTTTTTTTAAATTTTTAAAATTTTTTTTAATTTTCTTATAATTTTTTTAATTTTTTAAAATTTTTTTTAAAAAATTTGTTTTAATTTTTTAACAAATTTTTTTAAAATTTTTATTTATTTTTTTTTATTTTTAAAAAAAAAATTTCTATATTTTTTAACTTTTTCATTTTTTAAAAATTTTTTTCATTTTTTTTTAAATTTTTTAAAAAACTTTTTAAATTTTTTTTTTTTAAATTTTTATTTGTTTATTTTTTTTATTTTTCTTCTAAATTTTTGTATATTTTTTTATTTAAAATTTTTGTTGTATTTAAATTTTTTTATTTTAATTTTTTTAAATACTTAAAAAAAACTTTTTTTTATTAATTTTTTTAATATTTTAAATTTTTTTTTAATTTTTTTTTATTTTTTTTAATTTTTAATTTTTTTTTAATTTTCTTATAATTTTTTTTATTTTTTTTTTAAAAATATCTATATTTTTTAATTTTTTTTTAATTTTTTAAAAATTTTTTTTAAATTTTTTTAAAAATTTTGTTTATTTTTTTTAAATTTTTATTTGTTTATTTTTTATATTTTTTATTTTTCTTTTAATTTTTTGTATATTTTTTTATTAAAATTTTTTTTTTTAAATTTAAAATTTTATTTTTATTTTTTTTTTAATTATAATTTTTTATTTCAAAAAATGTTTTTTTAATTTTTATTTTTCTTTTATTTTAATTTTTAAAATTTTTTCAAATTTTCAAATTTTTTTTTAATTTCCTTATAATTTTTTAATTTTTTTTAATTTTTAAATTTTTTTTTAAAATTTAAAAAAAAATTTTAAATTTTGTTTAAATTTTTTAACAAATTTTTTTTTAATTTTTTATTATTTTTTTAAAAAAAAATTTCTATATTTTTTATCTTTTTCATTTTTTTAAATTTTTTTTTCATTCTTTTCAATTTTTTTAAAAAACTTTTTTTCATTTTTTTTTCATTTTTTTACAATTTGTTTTTAATTTTCTTATAAATTTTTTTTAAAATTTTAAAAAAAATTTTTTTTTTAAATTTTGTTTTAATTTTTTAACAATTTCTTTTAAAAAAATTTTTATTTATGTTTTTAAATTTTTTTCTTTTTTTTAAATATTTTAAATTTTTTTTTCATTTTTTAAAAATTTTTTTCACTTTTTTACAATTTTTTTTAATTTTCTTATAAATTTTTTTTTAATTTTTTTAAAAATTTTTTTTTTTAAATTTTGTTTTAATTTTTTACCAATTTCTTTTAAAAAAATATTATTTATGTTTTTGTATTTTTTCTACATTTTTTATTTTTTTTCATTTTTAAATTTTTTTCTTAATTTTTAAAAATTTTTTTTATTTTTTTTAAATTTTTAAAATTTTTTTTTAATTTTCTTATAATTTTTTTAATTTTTTAAAATTTTTTTAAAAAATTTGTTTTAATTTTTTAACAAATTTTTTTTAATTTTTATTTATTTTTTTATCTTTTTTTAAAAAAAATTTCTATATTTTTTAACTTTTTCATTTTTTTTTAATTTTTTTCATTTATTTAAATTTTTTAAAGAACTTTTTTTAAATTTTTTAAAATTTTTTTTTATTTTTTTTAAAATTTTTTTTTATTTTTAAAAAAAAAATTTTTTCTATATTTTTTAACTTTTTCATTTTTTTTAAATTTTTTTCATTCTTTTCAATTTTTTTAAAAAACTTTTTTTGCATTTTTTAAAATTTGTTTTAATTTTTTAACAAATTTTTAAAATTTTTTTTTTATTTTTTAAAAATTTTTTTTAATGTTTTTAAATTTTTTTTCTATCTTTTTTAACTTTTTCATTTTTTAAAAATTTTTTTCATTTTGTTAAATTTTTTTTTAAATTTTTTTAAAAATTTTGTTAATTTTTTTTAATTTTTTACAAAAAATCTTTAATTTTTTAACAATTTTTTAAAAAAATTTTATTTATGTTTTTAAAATTTTTTTCTTATTTTTTCTAAATTTTTTTAATTTTTAAATTTTTTGTTTTTTTTTTAATTTTTTATTTTTTTATTTATTTATTTAAATTTTTTTAATTTTTTCTTATTTTTTTTTAAATTTCATTATTATTTTTTTTTAATTTTTAAATTTTTTTTTAACTTTCTTATAATTTTTTTAATTTTTTAAAATTTTTTTAAAAATTTTTTTTTATTTTTTTAACAAATTTTAAAAAAAAATTTTTCATTTTGTTAAATTTTTTTAAAATTTTTTTAAAAATTTTGTTTATTTTTTTTAATTTTTTACAAAAAATCTTTAATTTTTTAACAATTTTTTTAAAAAATTTTATTTATGTTTTTAAAATTTTTTTCTTATATTTTTTTAATTTTTTTAAATTTTTTTAAAAAAAATTGTTTTAATTTTTTAACAAATTTTTTTAATTTTTTTTTTTAAATTTTTTTTATTTTTTAAAAAAAAATTTCTATATTTTTTAACTTTTTCATTTTTTTAAATTTTTTTCATTCTTTTTAATTTTTTTAAAAAATTTTTTTTCATTTTTTAAATTTTTTTTTAATTTTCTTATAAATTTTTAAAAAAATTAAAAAAAAATTTTTTTTTTAATTTTGTTTTAATTTTTTAACATTTTCTTTTAAAAAAATATTATTTATGTTTTTGTATTTTTCCTACATTTTTTAATTTTTTTAATTTTTAATTTTTTTTAATTTTAAATTTTTTTTTAATTTTTTAAAATTTAAATTTTTTTTTATTTTCTTATAAATTTTTTTTAATTTTTAAAATTTTTTTTAAAATTTAAAAAAAAAATTTTTTAAATTTTGTTTTAATTTTTTAACAATTTCTTTTAAAAAAATTTTATTTATGTTTTAAAATTTTTTTTCCAATTTTTTATTTTTTTTTAAATTTTTAAAAAAATTTTTTTTAATTTATAATTTTTTTTAATTTTGAAAAAAAAATTTTTTATTTTTGAAAAAAAAATTTTAATTTCTTTTATTTAATTATTTTTCATTAATTTTTTTTTTAATTATTAAAAAAATTTCTTTAATTTTTTTAAATGTTTTAATTTTTTTTTTAATTTTCGTATAATTTTTTTTTAAATTTTTTAAATTTTTTTTTAAAAAATTTGTTTTAATTTTTTAACAATTTTTTTAAAAAATTTTATTTATGTTTTTAACAATTTTTTTAAAAAATTTTATTTTTGTTTTTAAAATTATTTTCTTATTTTATTTTTAATTTTTTGAATTTTTAAAAATTTTTTTAAAATTTTTTGTTTTCTTTTAATTTTTATTTTTTTATTTATTTTCTAAAATTTTTTTAAAATTTTTCTTATTTTTTTAAAATTTTTTTTAAAATTTTTTTTCTATATTTTTTTTTCATTTTTTTAAAATTTTTTTCATTTTGTTAATTTTTTTAAAAAACTTTTTTTCATTTTTTAAAATTTTTTTTCATTTTTTTTAAATTTTTTAAAAAACTTTTTAAATTTTTTTTTTATTTTTTAAAATTTTTGTTTATTTTTTTTAATTTTTTACAAAAAATCTTTAATTTTTTATATATTTTTTTTTAATTGTTAAAAAAATTTTAAAAAATTTTTTTAAAAAATTTGTTTTAATTTTTTAACAATTTTTTTTAAAAAATTTTTATTTATGTTTTTAATTTTTTTTTCTTTTTTTAAATTTTTTTTATTTTTTAATTTTTTTAAAAAATTTTTTGTTTTTTTTTTAATTTTTTATTTTTTTTATATATATTTTTAAATTTTTTTTACATTTTTTAAATTTTTTTTTAAAAAATTTTTCTTATTTTTTTTTAAATTTTATTATTTTTTTTTAAATTTTAAATTTTTTTTCAATTTTCTTATAATTTTTTTAATTTTTTTAAATTTTTTTAAAAAAATTTGTTTTAATTTTTTAACAAATTTTTTAAAATTTTTATTCTATTTTTTTTATTTTTTTAAAAAAAAAATTTCTATATTTTTTAACATTTTCATTTTTTTTAAATTTTTTCATCATTTTTAATGTTTTTAAAAAAACTTTTTTTCATTTTTTAATTTTTTTTTTCATTTTTTAAAATTTTTTTTAATTTTCTTATAAATTTTTAAAAAAAATTTAAAAAATTTTTTTTTTAAATTTTGTTTTAATCTTTTAACAATTTCTTTTAAAAAAATATTATTTATGTTTTTGTATTTTCTCTACATTTTTTAATTTTTTTCATTTTTAATTTTTTTTTAATCTTAATTTTTTTTTTAATTTTTTAAAATTTAATTTTTTTTTAATTTTCTTATAATTTTTTTATTTTTTAAAATTTTTTAAAAAACTTTCTTTCATTTTTTTTAATTTTTTTTATTTTTCTTTTAAATTTTTGTATATTTTTTTTTATTTTAAATTTTTTTTATATTTCGAAATTTTTTTATTTTTTTTCAATTTTTTTGAAAAAATTTTTAAAATTTTTTAAAAATTTCTTTTAAAGAATTTTTTAAAAAAATAATTTTTTATTTAATTTTCCTTTAATTCATTCATTTATTATTATTTTTTTAAAAAATTCTTTATTTTAATTTTTTTAATTTTTTTTTAATTCTTTGTTATTTTTTTTTTAAATTTGTATATATATATATATTTAATTTTTTTAATTTTTTTAAATTTTTTTTTTAAATTTTTTAAAATTATTTTAAATTTTTTTTTAATTTTTTTAAAAAAAAAATTTTAATTTTTTTTTAATTTGTTTTAATTTTTTAACAAATTTTTTTAAAATTTTTAAATTTTTTTTTACTTTTTAAATTTTTTTTTATTTTTTTAAAAAAAAATTTCTATATATTTTAACTTTTTCATTTTTTTTAAAATTTTTTCATCCTTTTCAATTTTTTTAAAAAACTTTTATTCATTTTTTAAATTTTTTTCATTTTTTTTACAATTTTTTTTAATTTTCTTATAAATTTTTTTTAATTTTCTTATAAATTTTTTTAAAAATTTAAATTTTTTTTAAATTTTGTTTTAATTTTTAACAATTTCTTTTAAAAAAATATTATTTATGTTTTTGTATTGTTTCTACATTTTTTTTTTCATTTTTAAATTTTTTATTTAATTTTAAAATTTTTTTTTAAATTTTTTTAAATTTAATTTGTTTTTAATTTTCTTATAATTTTTTTATTTTTTAAAATTGTTTTAAAATTTTTTTAAATTTTTTTAAAAAAAATTGTTTTAATTTTTTAACAAAATTTTTTAAAATTTTTTTTATTTCTTATAAAATTTTTTTTTATTTTTTAAAAAAAATTTCTATATTTTTTAATTTTTTTTCATTTTTTTAAAATTTTTTAAATTTTTTTTAAAAAATTTGTTTTAATTTTTTAACAAAATTTTTAAAAAAAAATTTTATTTCTTATTAATTTTTTTTTTTTAAAAAAATTCTATATTTTTTAATTTTTTTTCATTTTTTTAAATTTTCTAAAAATTTTATAAAAATTTTTTTCATTTTTAAAATTTTTTTTTAATTTTTTTTAATTTTTTTTTATTTTTTAAAATTTTTATTTGTTTATTTTTTTATTTTTCATCTAAATTTTTGTATATTTTTTTTATTTAAATTTTTTTTTGTATTTAAATTTTTTTATTTTAATTTTTTTAAATATTTAAAAAAAAAATTTTTTATTAATTTTTTTAATATTTTTAAATTTTTTAAATTTTTTCTTTATTTTTTTTAATGTTTAAATTTTTTTTTAATTTTCTTATAATTTTTTTATTTTTTTTAAATTTTTAAAATTTTTTTAAATTTTTAAAATTTTTTGAAATTTTTAAATTTTTTTATAAATTTTTAAAAAAATTTAAAATTACTTTTAAAATTTTTTTATTATTTTTTTAAATTATAATTTTCTTATTTCAAAAAATGTTTTTTTAATTTTTATTTTTCTTTTATTTTAATTTTTTTTTTTTCAAATTTTTAAAATTTTTTTTTAATTTTCTTATAAATTTTTTTTTAATTTTTAAAATTTTTTTAAAATTTAAAAAAAAAAAATTTTAAATTTTGTTTTAATTTTTTAACAATTTCTTTTAAAAAAATTTTATTTGTTTTTTAAATTTTTTTCTTAATTTTTTTTAAATTTTTTAAATTTTTTTTTTAATTTTTTTATTTTTTTTTTTTTTTGTTTTTTTTTTAATTTTTTATTTTTTTTTTAAATTTTTTAAAATATTTTTTAAAATTTTTAAAACTTTTTGAAATTTTTAAATTTTTTTATAAATTTTTAAAAATTTTTAAAATTACTTTTAAAATTTTTTTTAAACGTTAAAAAAAATTTTATTTTTTTAAATTTTTAACATTTTTTTATATTTTTTTAAAATTTTTTTAAAAATTAAAAAAAAAATTTTTAAAAAATTTGATTTAATTTTTTAACAATTTTTTTTTTAAATTTTTTATTTATGTTTTTAAATTTTTTTCTTTTTTAAAAATTATTTTTGATTTTTTAAATTTTTTTGTTTTTTTTTTAATTTTTTATTTTTTTATATATATTTTTAAATTTTTTTAAAATTTTTTAAATTTTTTTTTAAAAAATTTTCTTATTTTTTTAAAAATTTTATTATTTTTTTTAAATTTAAAATTTTTTTTTTAATATTCTTATAATTTTTTTAATTTTTTTAAATTCTTTTAAAAAAATTTTGTTTTAATTTTTAACAATTTTTTTTTAAATTTTTTTATTTATGTTTTTAAAAATTTTTTTATAAACTTTTTTCAATTTTTTAAATTTTTCTTTAAAATTTAAAAAAAAATTTTTTTAATTTTTAAAATTTTTTTTTAATTTTTAAATTTTTTTTTCATTTTTTAAGAAAAAATTTTAAAATTTCTTTTCTTTAATTATATTTTCATTTAAATTTTTTTTTTAATTTTTAAGAAAAAATTTTAAAATTTCTTTTCTTTAATTATTTTTTCATTTAAAATTTTTTTTTAATTTTTAAAAAAAAATTTAATTTTAAATTTTTTTTTAATTTTTAAAAAAAATTTTAATTTTAAATTTTTTTTTAATTTTCTTATAATTTTAAAAAAATTTTTTTTAATTTTTTAATTTTTTTTTTAATTTTTTAAAAATTTTTTTAAATTTTTAAAATTTTTTTTTAAATTTCTTTAAAAATTTTTTTAAAAAATTTGTTTTAATGTTTTAACAAATTTTTTTTTAAATTTTTTTATTTTTTTTTAAATTTTTTTTTAAAATTTTTTTCTATATTTTTTAATTTTTTTAATTTTTTTAAAAAATTTTCATTTTGTTAAATTTTTTTTAAATTTTTAAAAAAAATTAAATTTTTTTTTTTAAAAATTTGTTTTAATTTTTTAACAATTTTTTTTAAATTTTTTATTTATGTTTTTAAATTTTTTTTCTTCTTTTTAAATATTTTAAATTTTTCAAAATTTTTTTAAAAATTTTTTTGTTTTTTTAAATTTTTTATTTTTTTTTTAAATTTTTTTTATTTTTTAAAAAAAAAAAATTTCTATATTTTTTAACTTTTTCATTTTTTTCATTTTTTTTCATTCTTTTCAATTTTTTTAAAAAACTTTTTTTCATTTTTTAAAATTTTTTTTCATTTTTTTACAATTTTTTTTAATTTTCTTTTAAATTTTTTTTAAATTTTTTTAAAAATTTTTTTTTTAAATTTTGATTTAATTTTTTAACAATTTCTTTTAAAAAAATATTATTTATGTTTTTGTATTTTTTCTACATTTTTTTTTCATTTTTAAATTTTTTTCTTAATTTTTTTTAAATTTTTAAAATTTTTTTTAATTTTCTTATAATTTTTTTAATTTTTTAAAATTTTTTTTAAAAAATTTGTTTTAATTTTTTAACAAATTTTTTTAAAATTTTTATTTATTTTTTTTTATTTTTAAAAAAAAAATTTCTATATTTTTTAACTTTTTCATTTTTTAAAAATTTTTTTCATTTTTTTTTAAATTTTTTAAAAAACTTTTTAAATTTTTTTTTTTTAAATTTTTATTTGTTTATTTTTTTTATTTTTCTTCTAAATTTTTGTATATTTTTTTATTTAAAATTTTTGTTGTATTTAAATTTTTTTATTTTAATTTTTTTAAATACTTAAAAAAAACTTTTTTTTATTAATTTTTTTAATATTTTAAATTTTTTTAAAATTTTTTTTTATTTTTTTTAATTTTTAATTTTTTTTTAATTTTCTTATAATTTTTTTTATTTTTTTTTTTAAAAATATCTATATTTTTTAATTTTTTTTTAATTTTTTAAAAATTTTTTTTAAATTTTTTTAAAAATTTTGTTTATTTTTTTAAAATTTTTATTTGTTTATTTTTTATATTTTTTATTTTTCTTTTAATTTTTTGTATATTTTTTTATTAAAATTTTTTTTTTTAAATTTAAAATTTTATTTTTATTTTTTTTTAATTATAATTTTTTATTTCAAAAAATGTTTTTTTAATTTTTATTTTTCTTTTATTTTAATTTTTAAAATTTTTTCAAATTTTCAAATTTTTTTTTAATTTCCTTATAATTTTTTAATTTTTTTTAATTTTTAAATTTTTTTTTAAAATTTAAAAAAAAATTTTAAATTTTGTTTAAATTTTTTAACAAATTTTTTTTAAATTTTTTATTATTTTTTTAAAAAAAATTTCTATATTTTTTATCTTTTTCATTTTTTTAAATTTTTTTTTCATTCTTTTCAATTTTTTTAAAAAACTTTTTTTCATTTTTTTTTCATTTTTTTACAATTTGTTTTTAATTTTCTTATAAATTTTTTTTAAAATTTAAAAAAAAAAATTTTTTTTAAATTTTGTTTTAATTTTTTAACAATTTCTTTTAAAAAAATTTTTATTTATGTTTTTAAATTTTTTTCTTTTTTTTAAATATTTTAAATTTTTTTTTCATTTTTTAAAATTTTTTTTCACTTTTTTACAATTTTTTTTAATTTTCTTATAAATTTTTTTTTAATTTTTTTAAAAATTTTTTTTTTTAAATTTTGTTTTAATTTTTTACCAATTTCTTTTAAAAAAATATTATTTATGTTTTTGTATTTTTTCTACATTTTTTTTTCATTTTTAAATTTTTTTCTTAATTTTTTTTAAATTTTTAAAATTTTTTTTTAATTTTCTTATAATTTTTTTAATTTTTTAAAATTTTTTTTAAAAAATTTGTTTTAATTTTTTAACAAATTTTTTTAAAATTTTTATTTATTTTTTTTTATTTTTAAAAAAAAAATTTCTATATTTTTTAACTTTTTCATTTTTTAAAAATTTTTTTCATTTTTTTTTAAATTTTTTAAAAAACTTTTTAAATTTTTTTTTTTTTAAATTTTTATTTGTTTATTTTTTTTATTTTTCTTCTAAATTTTTGTATATTTTTTTATTTAAAATTTTTGTTGTATTTAAATTTTTTTATTTTAATTTTTTTAAATACTTAAAAAAAACTTTTTTTTATTAATTTTTTTAATATTTTAAATTTTTTTTTAATTTTTTTTTATTGTTTTTAATTTTTAATTTTTTTTTAATTTTCTTATAATTTTTTTTATTTTTTTTTTTAAAAATATCTATATTTTTTAATTTTTTTTTAATTTTTTAAAAATTTTTTTTAAATTTTTTTAAAAATTTTGTTTATTTTTTTTAAATTTTTATTTGTTTATTTTTTATATTTTTTATTTTTCTTTTAATTTTTTGTATATTTTTTTATTAAAATTTTTTTTTTAAATTTAAAATTTTATTTTTATTTTTTTTTTAATTATAATTTTTTATTTCAAAAAATGTTTTTTTAATTTTTATTTTTCTTTTATTTTAATTTTTAAAATTTTTTCAAATTTTCAAATTTTTTTTTAATTTCCTTATAATTTTTTAATTTTTTTTAATTTTTAAATTTTTTTTTAAAATTTAAAAAAAAATTTTAAATTTTGTTTAAATTTTTTAACAAATTTTTTTTTAATTTTTTATTATTTTTTTAAAAAAAAATTTCTATATTTTTTATCTTTTTCATTTTTTTAAATTTTTTTTTCATTCTTTTCAATTTTTTAAAAAACTTTTTTTCATTTTTTTTTTCATTTTTTTACAATTTGTTTTTAATTTTCTTATAAATTTTTTTTAAAATTTTAAAAAAAATTTTTTTTTTAAATTTTGTTTTAATTTTTTAACAATTTCTTTTAAAAAAATTTTTATTTATGTTTTTAAATTTTTTTCTTTTTTTTAAATATTTTAAATTTTTTTTTCATTTTTTAAAAATTTTTTTCACTTTTTTACAATTTTTTTTAATTTTCTTATAAATTTTTTTTTAATTTTTTTAAAATTTTTTTTTTTTAAATTTTGTTTTAATTTTTTACCAATTTCTTTTAAAAAAATATTATTTATGTTTTTGTATTTTTTCTACATTTTTTATTTTTTTTCATTTTTAAATTTTTTTCTTAATTTTTTAAAATTTTTTTTATTTTTTTTAAATTTTTAAAATTTTTTTTTAATTTTCTTATAATTTTTTTAATTTTTTAAAATTTTTTTAAAAAATTTGTTTTAATTTTTTAACAAATTTTTTTTAATTTTTATTTATTTTTTTATCTTTTTTTAAAAAAAATTTCTATATTTTTTAACTTTTTCATTTTTTTTTAATTTTTTTCATTTATTTAAATTTTTTAAAGAACTTTTTTTAAATTTTTTAAAATTTTTTTTTATTTTTTTTAAAATTTTTTTTTATTTTTAAAAAAAAAATTTTTTCTATATTTTTTAACTTTTTCATTTTTTTTAAATTTTTTTCATTCTTTTCAATTTTTTTAAAAAACTTTTTTTGCATTTTTTAAAATTTGTTTTAATTTTTTAACAAATTTTTTTTAATTTTTATTTATTTTTTTTTTTTTTTTAAATTTCTATATTTTTTAACTTTTTCATTTTTTAAAAATTTTTTTCATTTTTTTTAAATTTTTTAAAGAACTTTTTTTCATTTTTTAAAAAATTTTTTCATTTTTTAAAAAATTTTTTAAAAAACTTTTTAAATTTTTTTTTATTTTTTTAAATTTTTATTTGTTTATTTTTTTATTTTTCTTCTAAATTTTTGTATATTTTTTTATTTAAAATTTTTTTTGTATATTAAAATTTTTTTATTTTAATTTTTTATATTTTTTTTTTAAATTTAAAAAAAATTTTAATTTTTTAAAAAAAAATTTTTTAAAAAAAAAATTTTTAAAAAAATTTTAATTTTTTTTAATATTCTTATAAATTTTTTTTTAATTTTTAAAATTTTTTTTAAAATTTAAAAAAAAATTTTTTTTAAATTTTGTTTTAATTTTTTAACAATTTCTTTTAAACAAATATCATTTGTTTTTTAAATTTTTTTCTTATTTTTTTTTTAATTTTTAAAATTTTTTTTTTAATTTTTTTTTAATTTTTAAAATTTTTTTTTAATTTTTAAAATTTTTTTTTAAATTTTTAAAATTTTTTGAAATTTTTAAATTTTTTTATAAATTTTTAAAATTTTTTAAAATTACTTTTAAAACTTTTTTTAAATGTTAAAAAAAAATTATTTTTTTAATTTTTTACAAAAATTTTTATATTTTTTTTAAATTTTTTAAATTTTTTTACAAAAATTTGTTTTAATTTTTAACAATTTTTTAAAAAATTTTTTATTTATGTTTTTAAAATTTTTTTCTAATTTTTTTTCAATTTTTTAAATTTTTCTTTAAAATTTAAAAAAAAATTTTTTTAATTTTTAAATTTTTTTTTTTAATTTTTAAGAAATAATTTTAAAATTTCTTTTCTTTAATTATTTTTCATTTAAAATTTCTTTTTTAATTTTCTTGTAATTTTTTTTTTAATTTTTTAAAAATTTTTTTAATTTTTTTTTAAATTTTTAAAATTTTTTTTTAAATTTCTTTAAAAATTTTTTTAAAAAATTTGTTTTAATGTTTTAACAAATTTTTTTTAAATTTTTTTTATTTTTTTTTTAATTTGTTTTAATTTTTTTTAAAAAATTTGTTTTAATTTTTTAACAAAATTTTTTAAAAATTTTTTTTATTTTTTTTTATTTAAATTTTTTTTAATTTTCTTATAATTTTTTTATTTTTTTTTAAATTTTTTAAAATTTTTTAAAATTTTTTTTAAAAAAATTTGTTTTAATTTTTTAACAATTTTTTTTAAATTTTTTTTCCTTTTTTTTAAATTTTTTTAATTTTTGAAGATTTTTTAAAAAATTTTTTTGTTTTTTTTTAATTTTTTAATTTTTTTAATTTTTTGTTTAAATTTTTCAAAAATTTTTTTTTATTTTTTATAAATTTTTTTTTATTTTTTTAAAAAAGAAATTTCTATATTTTTTATCTTTTTCATTTTTTTTAAATTTTTTTCATTTTTTTTAATTTTTTTAAAAAACTTTTTTTTCATTTTTTTAAATTTTTTTCATTTTTTTTAAATTTTTTAAAAAACTTTTTAAATTTTTTTTTTATTTTTTAAAATTTTTATTTGTTTATTTTTTTATTTTTCTTCTAATTTTTTGTATATTTTTTTATTTAATATTTTTTTTGTATATTAAAATTTTTTTATTTTAATTT
>NW_027486609.1:0-21414 GCF_050908995.1 Andrena cerasifolii | reverse complement strand
TAAAACGAGTAAAACGAGTAAAACGAGTAAAACGAGTAAAACGAGTAAAACGAGTAAAACGAGTAAAACGAGTAAAACGAGTAAAACGAGTAAAACGAGTAAAACGAGTAAAACGAGTAAAACGTGTAAAACGTGTAAAACTAGTAAAACGAGTAAAGCGAGTAAACCGAGTAAAACGGGTAAAACGAGTAAAACGAGTAAAACGAGTAAACCGAGTAAAACGGGTAAAACGAGTAAAACGGGTAAAACGAGTAAAACGAGTAAAACGAGTAATACGAGTAAAACGAGTAATACGAGTAAAACGAGTAAAACGAGTAAAACGAGTAAAACGAGTAAAACGAGTAGAACGAGTAAAACGAGTAAAACGAGTAAAACGAGTAATACGAGTAAAACGAGTAAAACGAGTAAAACGAGTAAAACGAGTAAAACGAGTAAAGCGAGTAAAGCGAGTAAAACGAGTAAAACGGGTAAAACGAGTAAAACGAGTAAAACGAGTAAAACGAGTAATACGAGTAAAACGAGTAAAACGAGTAAAACTAGTAAAACGAGTAAAACTAGTAAAACTAGTAAAACGAGTAAAACGAGTAAAACGAGTAAAACGAGTAAAACGAGTAAAACGAGTAAAACGAGTAAAACGAGTAAAACGAGTAATACGAGTAAAACGAGTAAAACTAGTAAAACGAGTAAAACGAGTAAAACGAGTAAAACGAGTAAAACGAGTAAAACGGGTAAAACGAGTAAAACGAGTAAAACGAGTAAAACGAGTAAAACGAGTAAAACGAGTAAAACGAGTAAAACGAGTAAAACGAGTAAAACGAGTAAAACGAGTAAAACGAGTAAAACGAGTAAAACGAGTAAAACGAGTAAAACGAGTAAAACGAGTAAAACGAGTAAAACGAGTAAAACGAGTAAAACGAGTAAAACGAGTAAAACGAGTGTAACGTCCCACAATTTTTCGCGCGTTTCCTATTCCCAATTCCACTAGTAAACCTCAAAATCACTCCACTAAAGTCTATCAAACTCAACTTCTACCCCATCTCCTCAATCACCGATCACCTTGATGTTGCACCTTAGCGGTCAACAACACAGGATGATCAATACAAACCTCCACCTCGCTGATGTACCTTAGCGGTCCCCATCACGAGATGATCGTTTCAAAACCCTCTTCGCCTATTCGTCTTACAAGGCACGAATCATTCCCTCCAAAAACAAATTCAAACAAGTCCCTCATTACAAATCCCTCTTAAATCGAGACCAAGTCTCAACCCCCTCTTTACGACTCATGAAGTCCAAGCCACTCTAATAACCCCTTTCCCGTAAAACACCCGAAATCCATTCGATGAGTTGAGTATCTCTTTTCGCAGTCATAAAAACCCCAGAAACCTAATTGCGACGTATATTTGGCGTACGTGACATAAATACGTCTATTAATAGACGTACCGTTTGTAAAAACCCCGGAAGTCCTACTGCGTCTTAAACCGAAATGTGTCAAGGTCTTTACCGCGCGTACCCCACAATACTCCTGTGAAAAGTACATAAATATGAGGTCCTGACAGGCCGAGTGCTCTTTCTTCGACAGAAACCTCTTAGGTAGAAGGCTTTCTTGAAAAGTATATCTTAAAAGTGTTAATATTAAACTCAGTGTTCGACGATCACCGTAAGCCATTTATATTACTTAATATTATTGTGCATATCACCACCATACCATACTATTCTATTATTTTGTTTATAACTGCTTATCGCAATCTTACTATTCAATTATTTCGTTTATAACTGCTTATCGCAATCTTACTATTCTATTATTTCATTTATAACTGCTTATCGCAATCTTACTATTCTATTATTTTGTTTATAACTGCTTATCGCAATCTTACTATTCTATTATTTTGTTTATAACTGCTTATCGCAATCTTATCATATTATTATTATTAACGATCATTATTAAACGACTTATATTGTATCTCATGTCCATATATATATATTAAATGTTATAACCATATTACAAATATTGTGCCAATGCTAAAAGCCCCCTCGCACGATTATAATAACCGATTAACGAAGTTAATAAATCGTTTTGTTTAAAATCTTGCTTCAAGTTGTTTGTGTTCAACCATTAGTTACGAACGTACTAAGATACAAACCAACGAACAGCTGATCGCGGATCGCGAACTAGAGAACAGTGACAGTGTTTACTAACATTCCCTTGCATAGCTGCACGTATAGACGAATTTCTCAAGAAATATTACGAGGAAACTTTTTGTGCCTATGCAACGGTAAATCTGATATTACGTAAACCAAAACAAAGTGCTAACGGGTGTTCCCCAAATACGCTCTAGCCTTTAAACTTCCCTGGTCGACTAGTGTGCTGGATTATAGATTCGCGCCTGGCGTTCCTCCCTGTAAAACGATTAGTGTGCTGGATTATAGATTCGCGCCTGAATTCCTTCAAAATCCTCAGTGTGCTGGATTCAAGATTCGCGCCTGACGTTCCTCTCTTTCAAAACCCTCAGTGTGCTGGATTCAAGATTCGCGCCTGACGTTCCTCTCCTTCCAAACCCTCAGTGTGCTGGATTATAGATTCGCGCCTGAATTCCTTTCAAACCCTCAGTGTGCTGGATTATAGATTCGCGCCTGAATTCCTTTCAAACCCTCAGTGTGCTGGATTCAAGATTCGCGCCTAAGTTCCTTCCAAACCCTCAGTGTGACGGATTTAATATTCGCGCCTGGTCTTCCCCCAAAAATCTCAGAGTGCTGGATTTTAGATTCGCGCCTGTCTTTCTCCTTTCCTAATGTCATCGTTCCCAAAAGACCTCACCCGGGACGTGACACGAGTAAAACGAGTAAAACTAGTAAAACTAGTAAAACGAGTAAAACGAGTAAAACGAGTAAAACGAGTAAAGCGAGTAAAACGGGTAAAACGAGTAAAACGAGTAAAACGAGTAAAACGAGTAAAACGAGTAAAACGAGTAAAACGAGTAAAACGAGTAAAACGAGTAAAACGAGTAAAACGAGTAAAACGAGTAAAACGAGTAAAACGAGTAAAACGAGTAAAACGAGTAAAACGAGTAAAACGAGTAAAACGAGTAAAACGAGTAAAACGAGTAAAACGAGTAAAACGAGTAAAACGAGTAAAACGAGTAAAACGAGTAAAACGAGTAAAACGAGTAAAACGAGTAAAACGGGTAAAACGAGTAAAACGAGTAAAACGAGTAAAACGAGTAAAACGAGTAAAACGAGTAAAACTAGTAAAACTAGTAAAACGAGTAAAACGAGTAAAACGAGTAAAGCGAGTAAAACGAGTAAAACGGGTAAAACGAGTAAAACGAGTAAAACGAGTAAAACGAGTAAAACGAGTAATACGAGTAAAACGAGTAAAACTAGTAAAACTAGTAAAACGAGTAAAACGAGTAAAACGAGTAAATCGAGTAAAACGAGTAAAACGAGTAAAACGAGTAAAACGAGTAAAACGAGTAAAACGAGTAAAACGAGTAAAACGAGTAAAACGAGTAAAACGAGTAAAACGAGTAAATCTAGTAAAACGAGTGAAACGAGTAAAACGAGTAAAACGAGTAAAACGAGTAAAACGAGTAAAACGAGTAAAACGAGTAAAACGAGTAAAACGAGTAAAACGAGTAAAACGGGTAAAACGGGTAAAACGAGTAAAGCGAGTAAAACGAGTAAAACGAGTAAAACGAGTAAAACGAGTAAAACGAGTAAAACGAGTAAAACGAGTAAAACGAGTAAAACGAGTAAAACGAGTAAAACGAGTAAAACGAGTAAAACGAGTAAAACGAGTAAAACGAGTAAAACGAGTAAAACGAGTAAAACGAGTAAAACGAGTAAAGCGAGTAAAGCGAGTAAAGCGAGTAAAGCGAGTAAAGCGAGTAAAGCGAGTAAAGCGAGTAAAACGGGTAAAACGGGTAAAACGGGTAAAACGGGTAAAACGAGTAAAACGAGTAAAACGAGTAAATCGAGTAAATCGAGTAAATCGAGTAAAACGAGTAAAACGAGTAAAACGAGTAAAACGAGTAAAACGAGTAAAACGAGTAAAACGAGTAAAACGAGTAAAACGAGTAAAACGAGTAAAACGAGTAAAACGAGTAAAACGAGTAAAACGAGTAAAACGAGTAAAACGAGTAAAACGAGTAAAACGAGTAAAACGAGTAAAACGAGTAAAACGAGTAAAACGAGTAAAACGAGTAAAACGAGTAAAACGAGTAAAACGAGTAAAACGAGTAAAACGAGTAAAACGAGTAAAACGAGTAAAACGAGTAATACGAGTAAAACGAGTATAACGAGTAAAACGAGTAAAACGAGTAAAACGAGTAAAACGAGTAAAACGAGTAATACGAGTAAAACGAGTAAAACTAGTAAAACGAGTAAAACGAGTGATGCGAGTAAAACGAGTAAAGCGGGTAAAACGGGTAAAACGGGTAAAACGGGTAAAACGGGTAAAACGGGTAAAACGGGTAAAACGGGTAAAACGAGTAAAACGAGTAAAACGAGTAAAACGAGTAAAACGAGTAAATCGAGTAAAACGAGTAAATCGAGTAAAACGAGTAAAACGAGTAAAACGAGTAAAACGAGTAAAGCGGGTAAAACGGGTAAAACGGGTAAAACGGGTAAAACGGGTAAAACGGGTAAAACGGGTAAAACGGGTAAAACGGGTAAAACGGGTAAAACGGGTAAAACGAGTAAAACGAGTAAAACGAGTAAAACGAGTAAAACGAGTAAATCGAGTAAAACGAGTAAATCGAGTAAAACGAGTAAAACGAGTAAAACGAGTAAAACGAGTAAAACGAGTAAAACGAGTAAAACGAGTAATACGAGTAAAACGAGTAAAACGAGTAAAACGAGTAAAACGAGTAATACGAGTAATACGAGTAATACGAGTAAAACGAGTAAAACGAGTAAAACGAGTAAAACGAGTAAAACGAGTAAAACGAGTAAAACGAGTAAAACGAGTAAAACGAGTAAAACGAGTAAAACGAGTAAAACGAGTAATACGAGTAAAACGAGTAAAACGAGTAAAACGAGTAAAACGAGTAATACGAGTAATACGAGTAAAACGAGTAAAACGAGTAAAACGAGTAAAACGAGTAAAACGAGTAAAACGAGTAAAACGAGTAAAACGAGTAATACGAGTAAAACGAGTAAAACGAGTAAAACGAGTAAAACGAGTAGAACGAGTAAAACGAGTAAAACGAGTAATACGAGTAATACGAGTAAAACGAGTAAAACGAGTAAAACGAGTAAAACGAGTAAAACGAGTAAAACGAGTAAAGCGAGTAAAACGAGTAAAACGGGTAAAACGAGTAAAACGAGTAAAACGAGTAAAACGAGTAAAACGAGTAATACGAGTAAAACGAGTAAAACGAGTAAAACGAGTAAAACGAGTAAAACGAGTAAAACGAGTAAAACGAGTAAAACGAGTAATACGAGTAAAACGAGTAAAACGAGTAAAACGAGTAAAACGAGTAATACGAGTAATACGAGTAAAACGAGTAAAACGAGTAAAACGAGTAAAACGAGTAAAACGAGTAAAACGAGTAAAACGAGTAAAACGAGTAAAACGAGTAAAACGAGTAAAACGAGTAAAACGAGTAAAACGAGTAAAACGAGTAAAACGAGTAAAACGAGTAAAACGAGTAAAACGAGTAAAACGAGTAAAACGAGTAAAACGAGTAAAACGTGTAAAACGTGTAAAACTAGTAAAACGAGTAAAGCGAGTAAACCGAGTAAAACGGGTAAAACGAGTAAAACGAGTAAAACGAGTAAACCGAGTAAAACGGGTAAAACGAGTAAAACGGGTAAAACGAGTAAAACGAGTAAAACGAGTAATACGAGTAAAACGAGTAATACGAGTAAAACGAGTAAAACGAGTAAAACGAGTAAAACGAGTAAAACGAGTAAAACGAGTAGAACGAGTAAAACGAGTAAAACGAGTAATACGAGTAAAACGAGTAAAACGAGTAAAACGAGTAAAACGAGTAAAACGAGTAAAACGAGTAAAACGAGTAAAACGAGTAAAGCGGGTAAAACGGGTAAAACGGGTAAAACGGGTAAAACGGGTAAAACGGGTAAAACGGGTAAAACGGGTAAAACGAGTAAAACGAGTAAAACGAGTAAAACGAGTAAAACGAGTAAATCGAGTAAAACGAGTAAATCGAGTAAAACGAGTAAAACGAGTAAAACGAGTAAAACGAGTAAAACGAGTAAAACGAGTAAAACGAGTAAAACGAGTAATACGAGTAATACGAGTAAAACGAGTAAAACGAGTAAAACGAGTAATACGAGTAATACGAGTAAAACGAGTAAAACGAGTAAAACGAGTAAAACGAGTAAAACGAGTAAAACGAGTAAAACGAGTAAAACGAGTAAAACGAGTAAAACGAGTAATACGAGTAATACGAGTAAAACGAGTAAAACGAGTAAAACGAGTAAAACGAGTAAAACGAGTAAAACGAGTAAAACGAGTAAAACGAGTAAAACGAGTAAAACGAGTAAAACGAGTAAAACGAGTAAAACGAGTAAAACGAGTAAAACGAGTAAAACGAGTAAAACGAGTAAAACGAGTAAAACGAGTAAAACGAGTAAAACGAGTAAAACGTGTAAAACTAGTAAAACGAGTAAAGCGAGTAAACCGAGTAAAACGGGTAAAACGGGTAAAACGAGTAAAACGAGTAAAACGAGTAAACCGAGTAAAACGGGTAAAACGAGTAAAACGGGTAAAACGAGTAAAACGAGTAAAACGAGTAATACGAGTAAAACGAGTAATACGAGTAAAACGAGTAAAACGAGTAAAACGAGTAGAACGAGTAAAACGAGTAAAACGAGTAAAACGAGTAATACGAGTAAAACGAGTAAAACGAGTAAAACGAGTAAAACGAGTAAAACGAGTAAAACGAGTAAACCGAGTAAAGCGAGTAAAACGAGTAAAACGGGTAAAACGAGTAAAACGAGTAAAACGAGTAAAACGAGTAATACGAGTAAAACGAGTAAAACGAGTAAAACTAGTAAAACGAGTAAAACTAGTAAAACTAGTAAAACGAGTAAAACGAGTAAAACGAGTAAAACGAGTAAAACGAGTAAAACGAGTAAAACGAGTAAAACGAGTAAAACGAGTAATACGAGTAAAACGAGTAAAACTAGTAAAACGAGTAAAACGAGTAAAACGAGTAAAACGAGTAAAACGAGTAAAACGGGTAAAACGAGTAAAACGAGTAAAACGAGTAAAACGAGTAAAACGAGTAAAACGAGTAAAACGAGTAAAACGAGTAAAACGAGTAAAACGAGTAAAACGAGTAAAACGAGTAAAACGAGTAAAACGAGTAAAACGAGTAAAACGAGTAAAACGAGTAAAACGAGTAAAACGAGTAAAACGAGTAAAACGAGTGTAACGTCCCACAATTTTTCGCGCGTTTCCTATTCCCAATTCCACTAGTAAACCTCAAAATCACTCCACTAAAGTCTATCAAACTCAACTTCTACCCCATCTCCTCAATCACCGATCACCTTGATGTTGCACCTTAGCGGTCAACAACACAGGATGATCAATACAAACCTCCACCTCGCTGATGTACCTTAGCGGTCCCCATCACGAGATGATCGTTTCAAAACCCTCTTCGCCTATTCGTCTTACAAGGCACGAATCATTCCCTCCAAAAACAAATTCAAACAAGTCCCTCATTACAAATCCCTCTTAAATCGAGACCAAGTCTCAACCCCCTCTTTACGACTCATGAAGTCCAAGCCACTCTAATAACCCCTTTCCCGTAAAACACCCGAAATCCATTCGATGAGTTGAGTATCTCTTTTCGCAGTCATAAAAACCCCAGAAACCTAATTGCGACGTATATTTGGCGTACGTGACATAAATACGTCTATTAATAGACGTACCGTTTGTAAAAACCCCGGAAGTCCTACTGCGTCTTAAACCGAAATGTGTCAAGGTCTTTACCGCGCGTACCCCACAATACTCCTGTGAAAAGTACATAAATATGAGGTCCTGACAGGCCGAGTGCTCTTTCTTCGACAGAAACCTCTTAGGTAGAAGGCTTTCTTGAAAAGTATATCTTAAAAGTGTTAATATTAAACTCAGTGTTCGACGATCACCGTAAGCCATTTATATTACTTAATATTATTGTGCATATCACCACCATACCATACTATTCTATTATTTTGTTTATAACTGCTTATCGCAATCTTACTATTCAATTATTTCGTTTATAACTGCTTATCGCAATCTTACTATTCTATTATTTCATTTATAACTGCTTATCGCAATCTTACTATTCTATTATTTTGTTTATAACTGCTTATCGCAATCTTACTATTCTATTATTTTGTTTATAACTGCTTATCGCAATCTTATCATATTATTATTATTAACGATCATTATTAAACGACTTATATTGTATCTCATGTCCATATATATATATTAAATGTTATAACCATATTACAAATATTGTGCCAATGCTAAAAGCCCCCTCGCACGATTATAATAACCGATTAACGAAGTTAATAAATCGTTTTGTTTAAAATCTTGCTTCAAGTTGTTTGTGTTCAACCATTAGTTACGAACGTACTAAGATACAAACCAACGAGTCGGCGAAACAGCTGATCGCGGATCGCGAACTAGAGAACAGTGACAGTGTTTACTAACATTCCCTTGCATAGCTGCACGTATAGACGAATTTCTCAAGAAATATTACGAGGAAACTTTTTGTGCCTATGCAACGGTAAATCTGATATTACGTAAACCAAAACAAAGTGCTAACGGGTGTTCCCCAAATACGCTCTAGCCTTTAAACTTCCCTGGTCGACTAGTGTGCTGGATTATAGATTCGCGCCTGGCGTTCCTCCCTGTAAAACGATTAGTGTGCTGGATTATAGATTCGCGCCTGAATTCCTTCAAAATCCTCAGTGTGCTGGATTCAAGATTCGCGCCTGACGTTCCTCTCTTTCAAAACCCTCAGTGTGCTGGATTCAAGATTCGCGCCTGACGTTCCTCTCCTTCCAAACCCTCAGTGTGCTGGATTATAGATTCGCGCCTGAATTCCTTTCAAACCCTCAGTGTGCTGGATTATAGATTCGCGCCTGAATTCCTTTCAAACCCTCAGTGTGCTGGATTCAAGATTCGCGCCTAAGTTCCTTCCAAACCCTCAGTGTGACGGATTTAATATTCGCGCCTGGTCTTCCCCCAAAAATCTCAGAGTGCTGGATTTTAGATTCGCGCCTGTCTTTCTCCTTTCCTAATGTCATCGTTCCCAAAAGACCTCACCCGGGACGTGACACGAGTAAAACGAGTAAAACTAGTAAAACTAGTAAAACGAGTAAAACGAGTAAAACGAGTAAAACGAGTAAAGCGAGTAAAACGGGTAAAACGAGTAAAACGAGTAAAACGAGTAAAACGAGTAAAACGAGTAAAACGAGTAAAACGAGTAAAACGAGTAAAACGAGTAAAACGAGTAAAACGAGTAAAACGAGTAAAACGAGTAAAACGAGTAAAACGAGTAAAACGAGTAAAACGAGTAAAACGAGTAAAACGAGTAAAACGAGTAAAACGAGTAAAACGAGTAAAACGAGTAAAACGAGTAAAACGAGTAAAACGAGTAAAACGAGTAAAACGAGTAAATCGAGTAAAACGAGTAAAACGAGTAAAACGAGTAAAACGAGTAAAACGAGTAAAACGAGTAAAACGAGTAATACGAGTAAAACGAGTAAAACGAGTAAAACGAGTTAAACGAGTAAAACGAGTAAAACGAGTAAAGCGAGTAAAACGAGTAAAACGGGTAAAACGAGTAAAACGAGTAAAACGAGTAAAACGAGTAATACGAGTAAAACGAGTAAAACGAGTAAAACTAGTAAAACGAGTAAAACTAGTAAAACTAGTAAAACGAGTAAAACGAGTAAAACGAGTAAAACGAGTAAAACGAGTAAAACGAGTAAAACGAGTAAAACGAGTAATACGAGTAAAACGAGTAAAACTAGTAAAACGAGTAAAACGAGTAAAACGAGTAAAACGAGTAAAACGGGTAAAACGAGTAAAACGAGTAAAACGAGTAAAACGAGTAAAACGAGTAAAACGAGTAAAACGAGTAAAACGAGTAAAACGAGTAAAACGAGTAAAACGAGTAAAACGAGTAAAACGAGTAAAACGAGTAAAACGAGTAAAACGAGTAAAACGAGTAAAACGAGTGTAACGTCCCACAATTTTTCGCGCGTTTCCTATTCCCAATTCCACTAGTAAACCTCAAAATCACTCCACTAAAGTCTATCAAACTCAACTTCTACCCCATCTCCTCAATCACCGATCACCTTGATGTTGCACCTTAGCGGTCAACAACACAGGATGATCAATACAAACCTCCACCTCGCTGATGTACCTTAGCGGTCCCCATCACGAGATGATCGTTTCAAAACCCTCTTCGCCTATTCGTCTTACAAGGCACGAATCATTCCCTCCAAAAACAAATTCAAACAAGTCCCTCATTACAAATCCCTCTTAAATCGAGACCAAGTCTCAACCCCCTCTTTACGACTCATGAAGTCCAAGCCACTCTAATAACCCCTTTCCCGTAAAACACCCGAAATCCATTCGATGAGTTGAGTATCTCTTTTCGCAGTCATAAAAACCCCAGAAACCTAATTGCGACGTATATTTGGCGTACGTGACATAAATACGTCTATTAATAGACGTACCGTTTGTAAAAACCCCGGAAGTCCTACTGCGTCTTAAACCGAAATGTGTCAAGGTCTTTACCGCGCGTACCCCACAATACTCCTGTGAAAAGTACATAAATATGAGGTCCTGACAGGCCGAGTGCTCTTTCTTCGACAGAAACCTCTTAGGTAGAAGGCTTTCTTGAAAAGTATATCTTAAAAGTGTTAATATTAAACTCAGTGTTCGACGATCACCGTAAGCCATTTATATTACTTAATATTATTGTGCATATCACCACCATACCATACTATTCTATTATTTTGTTTATAACTGCTTATCGCAATCTTACTATTCAATTATTTCGTTTATAACTGCTTATCGCAATCTTACTATTCTATTATTTCATTTATAACTGCTTATCGCAATCTTACTATTCTATTATTTTGTTTATAACTGCTTATCGCAATCTTACTATTCTATTATTTTGTTTATAACTGCTTATCGCAATCTTATCATATTATTATTATTAACGATCATTATTAAACGACTTATATTGTATCTCATGTCCATATATATATTAAATGTTATAACCATATTACAAATATTGTGCCAATGCTAAAAGCCCCCTCGCACGATTATAATAACCGATTAACGAAGTTAATAAATCGTTTTGTTTAAAATCTTGCTTCAAGTTGTTTGTGTTCAACCATTAGTTACGAACGTACTAAGATACAAACCAACGAGTCGGCGAAACAGCTGATCGCGGATCGCGAACTAGAGAACAGTGACAGTGTTTACTAACATTCCCTTGCATAGCTGCACGTATAGACGAATTTCTCAAGAAATATTACGAGGAAACTTTTTGTGCCTATGCAACGGTAAATCTGATATTACGTAAACCAAAACAAAGTGCTAACGGGTGTTCCCCAAATACGCTCTAGCCTTTAAACTTCCCTGGTCGACTAGTGTGCTGGATTATAGATTCGCGCCTGGCGTTCCTCCCTGTAAAACGATTAGTGTGCTGGATTATAGATTCGCGCCTGAATTCCTTCAAAATCCTCAGTGTGCTGGATTCAAGATTCGCGCCTGACGTTCCTCTCTTTCAAAACCCTCAGTGTGCTGGATTCAAGATTCGCGCCTGACGTTCCTCTCCTTCCAAACCCTCAGTGTGCTGGATTATAGATTCGCGCCTGAATTCCTTTCAAACCCTCAGTGTGCTGGATTATAGATTCGCGCCTGAATTCCTTTCAAACCCTCAGTGTGCTGGATTCAAGATTCGCGCCTAAGTTCCTTCCAAACCCTCAGTGTGACGGATTTAATATTCGCGCCTGGTCTTCCCCCAAAAATCTCAGAGTGCTGGATTTTAGATTCGCGCCTGTCTTTCTCCTTTCCTAATGTCATCGTTCCCAAAAGACCTCACCCGGGACGTGACACGAGTAAAACGAGTAAAACTAGTAAAACTAGTAAAACGAGTAAAACGAGTAAAACGAGTAAAACGAGTAAAGCGAGTAAAACGGGTAAAACGAGTAAAACGAGTAAAACGAGTAAAACGAGTAAAACGAGTAAAACGAGTAAAACGAGTAAAACGAGTAAAACGAGTAAAACGAGTAAAACGAGTAAAACGAGTAAAACGAGTAAAACGAGTAAAACGAGTAAAACGAGTAAAACGAGTAAAACGAGTAAAACGAGTAAAACGAGTAAAACGAGTAAAACGAGTAAAACGAGTAAAACGAGTAAAACGAGTAAAACGAGTAAAACGAGTAAAACGAGTAAAACGAGTAAAACGAGTAAAACGAGTAAAACGAGTAAAACGAGTAAAACGAGTAAAACGAGTAAAACGAGTAAAACGAGTAAAACTAGTAAAACTAGTAAAACTAGTAAAACGAGTAAAACGAGTAAAACGAGTAAAACGAGTAAAACGGGTAAAACGAGTAAAACGAGTAAAACGAGTAAAACGAGTAAAACGAGTAAAACGAGTAAAACTAGTAAAACTAGTAAAACGAGTAAAACGAGTAAAACGAGTAAAGCGAGTAAAACGAGTAAAACGGGTAAAACGAGTAAAACGAGTAAAACGAGTAAAACGAGTAAAACGAGTAATACGAGTAAAACGAGTAAAACGAGTAAAACTAGTAAAACTAGTAAAACGAGTAAAACGAGTAAAACGAGTAAATCGAGTAAAACGAGTAAAACGAGTAAAACGAGTAAAACGAGTAAAACGAGTAAAACGAGTAAAACGAGTAAAACGAGTAAAACGAGTAAAACGAGTAAAACGAGTAAAACGAGTAAATCTAGTAAATCTAGTAAAACGAGTGAAACGAGTAAAACGAGTAAAACGAGTAAAACGAGTAAAACGAGTAAAACGAGTAAAACGAGTAAAACGAGTAAAACGAGTAAAACGAGTAAAACGGGTAAAACGGGTAAAGCGAGTAAAGCGAGTAAAACGAGTAAAACGAGTAAAACGAGTAAAACGAGTAAAACGAGTAAAACGAGTAAAACGAGTAAAACGAGTAAAACGAGTAAAACGAGTAAAACGAGTAAAACGAGTAAAACGAGTAAAACGAGTAAAACGAGTAAAACGAGTAAAACGAGTAAAACGAGTAAAACGAGTAAAACGAGTAAAGCGAGTAAAGCGAGTAAAGCGAGTAAAGCGAGTAAAGCGAGTAAAACGAGTAAAACGGGTAAAACGGGTAAAACGGGTAAAACGGGTAAAACGAGTAAAACGAGTAAAACGAGTAAAACGAGTAAAACGAGTAAAACGAGTAAAACGAGTAAAACGAGTAAAACGAGTAAAACGAGTAATACGAGTAATACGAGTAAAACGAGTAAAACGAGTAAAACGAGTAAAACGAGTAAAACGAGTAAAACGAGTAAAACGAGTAAAACGAGTAAAACGAGTAAAACGAGTAAAACGAGTAAAACGAGTAAAACGAGTAAAACGAGTAAAACGAGTAAAACGAGTAAAACGAGTAAAACGAGTAAAACGAGTAAAACGAGTAAAACGAGTAAAACGAGTAAAACGAGTAAAACGAGTAAAACGTGTAAAACGTGTAAAACTAGTAAAACGAGTAAAGCGAGTAAACCGAGTAAAACGGGTAAAACGAGTAAAACGAGTAAAACGAGTAAACCGAGTAAAACGGGTAAAACGAGTAAAACGGGTAAAACGAGTAAAACGAGTAAAACGAGTAATACGAGTAAAACGAGTAATACGAGTAAAACGAGTAAAACGAGTAAAACGAGTAAAACGAGTAGAACGAGTAAAACGAGTAAAACGAGTAAAACGAGTAATACGAGTAAAACGAGTAAAACGAGTAAAACGAGTAAAACGAGTAAAACGAGTAAAACGAGTAAACCGAGTAAAGCGAGTAAAACGAGTAAAACGGGTAAAACGAGTAAAACGAGTAAAACGAGTAAAACGAGTAATACGAGTAAAACGAGTAAAACGAGTAAAACTAGTAAAACGAGTAAAACTAGTAAAACTAGTAAAACGAGTAAAACGAGTAAAACGAGTAAAACGAGTAAAACGAGTAAAACGAGTAAAACGAGTAAAACGAGTAAAACGAGTAAAACGAGTAATACGAGTAAAACGAGTAAAACTAGTAAAACGAGTAAAACGAGTAAAACGAGTAAAACGAGTAAAACGAGTAAAACGGGTAAAACGAGTAAAACGAGTAAAACGAGTAAAACGAGTAAAACGAGTAAAACGAGTAAAACGAGTAAAACGAGTAAAACGAGTAAAACGAGTAAAACGAGTAAAACGAGTAAAACGAGTAAAACGAGTAAAACGAGTAAAACGAGTAAAACGAGTAAAACGAGTAAAACGAGTAAAACGAGTAAAACGAGTAAAACGAGTAAAACGAGTAAAACGAGTAAAACGAGTAAAACGAGTGTAACGTCCCACAATTTTTCGCGCGTTTCCTATTCCCAATTCCACTAGTAAACCTCAAAATCACTCCACTAAAGTCTATCAAACTCAACTTCTACCCCATCTCCTCAATCACCGATCACCTTGATGTTGCACCTTAGCGGTCAACAACACAGGATGATCAATACAAACCTCCACCTCGCTGATGTACCTTAGCGGTCCCCATCACGAGATGATCGTTTCAAAACCCTCTTCGCCTATTCGTCTTACAAGGCACGAATCATTCCCTCCAAAAACAAATTCAAACAAGTCCCTCATTACAAATCCCTCTTAAATCGAGACCAAGTCTCAACCCCCTCTTTACGACTCATGAAGTCCAAGCCACTCTAATAACCCCTTTCCCGTAAAACACCCGAAATCCATTCGATGAGTTGAGTATCTCTTTTCGCAGTCATAAAAACCCCAGAAACCTAATTGCGACGTATATTTGGCGTACGTGACATAAATACGTCTATTAATAGACGTACCGTTTGTAAAAACCCCGGAAGTCCTACTGCGTCTTAAACCGAAATGTGTCAAGGTCTTTACCGCGCGTACCCCACAATACTCCTGTGAAAAGTACATAAATATGAGGTCCTGACAGGCCGAGTGCTCTTTCTTCGACAGAAACCTCTTAGGTAGAAGGCTTTCTTGAAAAGTATATCTTAAAAGTGTTAATATTAAACTCAGTGTTCGACGATCACCGTAAGCCATTTATATTACTTAATATTATTGTGCATATCACCACCATACCATACTATTCTATTATTTTGTTTATAACTGCTTATCGCAATCTTACTATTCAATTATTTCGTTTATAACTGCTTATCGCAATCTTACTATTCTATTATTTCATTTATAACTGCTTATCGCAATCTTACTATTCTATTATTTTGTTTATAACTGCTTATCGCAATCTTACTATTCTATTATTTTGTTTATAACTGCTTATCGCAATCTTATCATATTATTATTATTAACGATCATTATTAAACGACTTATATTGTATCTCATGTCCATATATATATATTAAATGTTATAACCATATTACAAATATTGTGCCAATGCTAAAAGCCCCCTCGCACGATTATAATAACCGATTAACGAAGTTAATAAATCGTTTTGTTTAAAATCTTGCTTCAAGTTGTTTGTGTTCAACCATTAGTTACGAACGTACTAAGATACAAACCAACGAGTCGGCGAAACAGCTGATCGCGGATCGCGAACTAGAGAACAGTGACAGTGTTTACTAACATTCCCTTGCATAGCTGCACGTATAGACGAATTTCTCAAGAAATATTACGAGGAAACTTTTTGTGCCTATGCAACGGTAAATCTGATATTACGTAAACCAAAACAAAGTGCTAACGGGTGTTCCCCAAATACGCTCTAGCCTTTAAACTTCCCTGGTCGACTAGTGTGCTGGATTATAGATTCGCGCCTGGCGTTCCTCCCTGTAAAACGATTAGTGTGCTGGATTATAGATTCGCGCCTGAATTCCTTCAAAATCCTCAGTGTGCTGGATTCAAGATTCGCGCCTGACGTTCCTCTCTTTCAAAACCCTCAGTGTGCTGGATTCAAGATTCGCGCCTGACGTTCCTCTCCTTCCAAACCCTCAGTGTGCTGGATTATAGATTCGCGCCTGAATTCCTTTCAAACCCTCAGTGTGCTGGATTATAGATTCGCGCCTGAATTCCTTTCAAACCCTCAGTGTGCTGGATTCAAGATTCGCGCCTAAGTTCCTTCCAAACCCTCAGTGTGACGGATTTAATATTCGCGCCTGGTCTTCCCCCAAAAATCTCAGAGTGCTGGATTTTAAATTCGCGCCTGTCTTTCTCCTTTCCTAATGTCATCGTTCCCAAAAGACCTCACCCGGGACGTGACACGAGTAAAACGAGTAAAACTAGTAAAACTAGTAAAACGAGTAAAACGA
The DNA here is from genome assembly GCF_050908995.1 of Andrena cerasifolii. Classification (NCBI taxonomy): domain Eukaryota; kingdom Metazoa; phylum Arthropoda; class Insecta; order Hymenoptera; family Andrenidae; genus Andrena; species Andrena cerasifolii. The sequence goes on along the minus strand of NW_027486609.1, from coordinate 4,914 downwards.
GTAAAACGAGTAAAACGAGTAAAGCGAGTAAAACGGGTAAAACGAGTAAAACGAGTAAAACGAGTAAAACGAGTAAAACGAGTAAAACGAGTAAAACGAGTAAAACGAGTAAAACGAGTAAAACGAGTAAAACGAGTAAAACGAGTAAAACGAGTAAAACGAGTAAAACGAGTAAAACGAGTAAAACGAGTAAAACGAGTAAAACGAGTAAAACGAGTAAAACGAGTAAAACGAGTAAAACGAGTAAAACGAGTAAAACGAGTAAAACGAGTAAAACGAGTAAAACGAGTAAAACGAGTAAAACGAGTAAATCGAGTAAAACGAGTAAAACGAGTAAAACGAGTAAAACGAGTAAAACGAGTAAAACGAGTAAAACGAGTAAAACGAGTAAAACGAGTAAAACGAGTAAAACGAGTAAAACGAGTAAAACGAGTAAAACGAGTAAAACGAGTAAAACGAGTAAAACGAGTAAAACGAGTAAAACGAGTAAAACGAGTAAAACGAGTAAAACGAGTAAAACGAGTAAAACGAGTAAAACGAGTAAAACGAGTAAAACGAGTAAAACGAGTAAAACGAGTAAAACGAGTAAAACGAGTAAAACGAGTAAAACGAGTAAAACGAGTAAAACGAGTAAAACGAGTAAAACGAGTAAAACGAGTAAAACGGGTAAAACGGGTAAAACGAGTAAAGCGAGTAAAACGAGTAAAACGAGTAAAACGAGTAAAACGAGTAAAACGAGTAAAACGAGTAAAACGAGTAAAACGAGTAAAACGAGTAAAACGAGTAAAACGAGTAAAACGAGTAAAACGAGTAAAACGAGTAAAACGAGTAAAACGAGTAAAACGAGTAAAACGAGTAAAACGAGTAAAACGAGTAAAACGAGTAAAACTAGTAAAACTAGTAAAACTAGTAAAACTAGTAAAACGAGTAAAACGAGTAAAACGAGTAAAACGAGTAAAACGAGTAAAGCGAGTAAAACGAGTAAAACGAGTAAAACGAGTAAAACGAGTAAAACGAGTAAAACGAGTAAACGAGTAAAACGAGTAAAACGAGTAAAACGAGTAAAACGAGTAAAACGAGTAAAACGAGTAAAGCGAGTAAAACGGGTAAAACGAGTAAAACGAGTAAAACGAGTAAAACGAGTAAAACGAGTAAAACGAGCAAAACGAGCAAAACGAGCAAAACGAGTAAAACGAGTAAAACGAGTAAAACGAGTAAAACGAGTAAAACGAGTAAAACGAGTAAAACGAGTAAAACGAGTAAAGCGAGTAAAACGGGTAAAACGAGTAAAACGAGTAAAACGGGTAAAACGAGTAAAACGAGTAAAACGAGTAAAACGAGTAAAACGAGTAAAACGAGTAAAACGAGTAAAACGAGTAAAACGAGTAAAACGAGTAAAACGAGTAAAACGAGTAAAACGAGTAAAACGAGTAAAACGAGTAAAACGAGTAAAACGAGTAAAACGAGTAAAACGAGTAAAACGAGTAAAACGAGTAAAACGAGTAAAACGAGTAAAACGAGTAAAACGAGTAAAACGAGTAAAACGAGTAAAACGAGTAAAACGAGTAAAACGAGTAAAACGGGTAAAACGAGTAAAACGGGTAAAACGGGTAAAACGGGTAAAACGAGTAAAAAGAGTAAAACGAGTAAAACGAGTAAAACGAGTAAAACGAGTAAAACGAGTAAACCGAGTAAAACGAGTAAAACGAGTAAAACGAGTAAAACGAGTAAAACGAGTAAAGCGAGTAAAACGGGTAAAACGAGTAAAACGAGTAAAACGAGTAAAACGAGTAAAACGAGTAAAACGAGTAAAACGAGTAAAACGAGTAATATGAGTAAAACGAGTAAAACTAGTAAAACGAGTAAAACGAGTAAAACGAGTAAAACGAGTAAAACGAGCAAAACGAGTAAAACGAGCAAAACGAGCAAAACGAGTAAAACGAGTAAAACGAGTAAAACGAGTAAAACGAGTAAAACGAGTAAAACGAGTAAGACGAGTAAAACGAGTAAAACTAGTAAAACTAGTAAAACGAGTAAAACGAGTAAAACGAGTAAGACGAGTAAAACGAGTAAAACTAGTAAAACTAGTAAAACGAGTAAAACGAGTAAAACGAGTAAAACGAGTAAAACGAGTAAAACGAGTAAAACGAGTAAAACGAGCAAAACGAGCAAAACGAGTAAAACGAGCAAAACGAGTAAATCGAGTAAAACGAGTAAAACGAGTAAAACGAGTAAGACGAGTAAAACGAGTAAAACTAGTAAAACTAGTAAAACTAGTAAAACGAGTAAAACGAGTAAAACGAGTAAAACGAGTAAAACGAGTAAAACGAGTAAATCGAGTAAAACGAGTAAAACGAATCAAACGAGTAAAACGAGTAAAACGAGTAAAACGAGTAAAACGAGTAAAACGAGTAAAACGAGTAAAACGAGTAAAACGAGTAAAACGAGTAAAACGAGTAAAACGAGTAAAACTAGTAAAACGAGTAAACGAGTAAAACGAGTAAAACGAGTAAAACGAGTAAAACGAGTAAAACGAGTAATACGAGTAAAACGAGTAAAACTAGTAAAACTAGTAAAACGAGTAAAACGAGTAAAACGAGTAAAACGAGTAAAACGAGTAAAACGAGTAAAACGAGTAAAACGAGTAAAACGAGTAAAACGAGTAAAACGAGTAAAACGAGTAAAACGAGTAAAACGAGTAAAACGGGTAAAACGGGTAAAACGGGTAAAACGAGTAAAGCGAGTAAAACGAGTAAAACGAGTAAAACGAGTAAAACGAGTAAAACGAGTAAAACGAGTAAAACGAGTAAAACGAGTAAAACGAGTAAAACGAGTAAAACGAGTAAAACGAGTAAAACGAGTAAAACGAGTAAAACGAGTAAAACGAGTAAAACGAGTAATACGAGTAAAACGAGTAAAACTAGTAAAACGAGTAAAACGAGTAAAACGAGTAAAACGAGTAAAACGAGTAAAACGAGTAATACGAGTAAAACGAGTAAAACTAGTAAAACTAGTAAAACTAGTAAAACGAGTAAAACGAGTAAAACGAGTAAAGCGAGTAAAACGAGTAAAACGAGTAAAACGAGTAAAACGAGTAAAACGAGTAAAACGAGTAAAACGAGTAAAACGAGTAAAACGAGTAAAACGAGTAAAACGAGTAAAACGAGTAAAACGAGTAAAACGAGTAAAACGAGTAAAACGAGTAAAACGGGTAAAACGGGTAAAACGGGTAAAACGAGTAAAGCGAGTAAAACGAGTAAAACGAGTAAAACGAGTAAAACGAGTAAAACGAGTAAAACGAGTAAAACGAGTAAAACGAGTAAAACGAGTAAAACGAGTAAAACGAGTAAAACGAGTAAAACGAGTAAAACGAGTAAAACGAGTAAAACGAGTAAAACGAGTAAAACGAGTAAAACGAGTAAAACGAGTAAAACGAGTAATACGAGTAAAACGAGTAAAACTAGTAAAACTAGTAAAACTAGTAAAACGAGTAAAACGAGTAAAACGAGTAAAACGAGTAAAACGAGTAAAGCGAGTAAAACGAGTAAAACGAGTAAAACGAGTAAAACGAGTAAAACGAGTAAAACGAGTAAAACGAGTAAAACGAGTAAAACGAGTAAAACGAGTAAAACGAGTAAAACGAGTAAAACGAGTAAAGCGAGTAAAACGGGTAAAACGAGTAAAACGAGTAAAACGAGTAAAACGAGTAAAACGAGTAAAACGAGCAAAACGAGCAAAACGAGCAAAACGAGTAAAACGAGTAAAACGAGTAAAACGAGTAAAACGAGTAAAACGAGTAAAACGAGTAAAACGAGTAAAACGAGTAAAGCGAGTAAAACGGGTAAAACGAGTAAAACGAGTAAAACGGGTAAAACGAGTAAAACGAGTAAAACGAGTAAAACGAGTAAAACGAGTAAAACGAGTAAAACGAGTAAAACGAGTAAAACGAGTAAAACGAGTAAAACGAGTAAAACGAGTAAAACGAGTAAAACGAGTAAAACGAGTAAAACGAGTAAAACGAGTAAAACGAGTAAAACGAGTAAAACGAGTAAAACGAGTAAAACGAGTAAAACGAGTAAAACGAGTAAAACGAGTAAAACGGGTAAAACGAGTAAAACGGGTAAAACGGGTAAAACGGGTAAAACGAGTAAAAAGAGTAAAACGAGTAAAACGAGTAAAACGAGTAAAACGAGTAAAACGAGTAAACCGAGTAAAACGAGTAAAACGAGTAAAACGAGTAAAACGAGTAAAACGAGTAAAGCGAGTAAAACGGGTAAAACGAGTAAAACGAGTAAAACGAGTAAAACGAGTAAAACGAGTAAAACGAGTAAAACGAGTAAAACGAGTAATATGAGTAAAACGAGTAAAACTAGTAAAACGAGTAAAACGAGTAAAACGAGTAAAACGAGTAAAACGAGCAAAACGAGTAAAACGAGCAAAACGAGCAAAACGAGTAAAACGAGTAAAACGAGTAAAACGAGTAAAACGAGTAAAACGAGTAAAACGAGTAAGACGAGTAAAACGAGTAAAACTAGTAAAACTAGTAAAACTAGTAAAACGAGTAAAACGAGTAAAACGAGTAAGACGAGTAAAACGAGTAAAACTAGTAAAACTAGTAAAACGAGTAAAACGAGTAAAACGAGTAAAACGAGTAAAACGAGTAAAACGAGTAAAACGAGCAAAACGAGCAAAACGAGTAAAACGAGCAAAACGAGTAAATCGAGTAAAACGAGTAAAACGAGTAAAACGAGTAAGACGAGTAAAACGAGTAAAACTAGTAAAACTAGTAAAACTAGTAAAACGAGTAAAACGAGTAAAACGAGTAAAACGAGTAAAACGAGTAAAACGAGTAAATCGAGTAAAACGAGTAAAACGAATCAAACGAGTAAAACGAGTAAAACGAGTAAAACGAGT
>NW_027486608.1:0-21414 GCF_050908995.1 Andrena cerasifolii | reverse complement strand
CGAGTAAAACGAGTAAAACGAGTAAAACGAGTAAAACGAGTAAAACGAGTAAAACGAGCAAAACTAGCAAAACTAGTAAAAGGAGTAAAACGAGTAAAACGAGTAAAACGAGTAAAACGAGTAAAACGAGTAAAACGAGTAAAACGAGTAAAACGAGTAAAACGAGTAAAACGAGTAAAACGAGTAAAACGAGTAAAACGAGTAAAACGAGTAAAACGAGTAAAACGAGTAGAACGAGTAGAACGAGTAGAACGAGTAGAACGAGTAAAACGAGTAAAACGAGTAAAACGAGTAAAACGAGTAAAACGAGTAAAACGAGTAAAACGAGTAAAACGAGTAAAACGAGTAAAACGAGTAAAACGAGTAAAACGAGTACAACGAGTAAAACGAGTAAAACGAGTAAAACGAGTAAAACGAGTAAAACGAGTAAAACGAGTAAAACGAGTAAAACGAGTAAAACGAGTAAAACGAGTAAAACGAGTAAAACGAGTAAAACGAGTAAAACGAGTAAAACGAGTAAAACGGGTAAAACGGTAAACGAGTAAAACGAGTAAAACGAGTAAAACGAGTAAAACGAGTAAAACGAGTAAAACTAGTAAAACGAGTAAAACGAGTAAAACGAGTAAAACGAGTAAAACGAGTAAAACGAGTAAAACGAGTAAAACGAGTAAAACGAGTAAAACGAGTAAAACGAGTAAAACGAGTAAAACGAGTAAAACGAATAAAACGAGTAAAACGAGTAAAACGAGTAAAACGAGTAAAACTAGTAAAACGAGTAAAACGAGTAAAACGAGTAAAACGAGTAAAACGAGTAAAACGAGTAATACGAGTAAAACGAGTAAAACGAGTAAAACGAGTAAAACGAGTAAACCGAGTAAAACGAGTAAACCGAGTAAAACGAGTAAAACGAGTAAAACGAGTAAAACGAGTAAAACGAGTAAAACGAGTAAAACGAGTAAAACGAGTAAAACGGGTAAAACGAGTAAAACGAGTAAAACGAGTAAAACGAGTAAAACGAGTAAAACGAGTAAAACGAGTAAAACGGGTAAACGAGTAAAACGAGTAAAACTAGTAAAACGAGTAAAACGAGTAAAACGAGTAAAACGAGTAAAACGAGTAAAACGAGTAAAACGAGAAAACGAGTAAAACGAGTAAAACTAGTAAAACGAGTAAACTAGTAAAACGAGTAAAACGAGTAAAACGAGTAAAACGAGTAAAACGAGTAAAACGAGTAAAACGAGTAAACGAGTAAAACGAGTAAAACGAGTAAAACGAGTAAAACGAGTAAAACGGGGTAAACGAGTAAAACGAGTAAAACTAGTAAAACGAGTAAAACGAGTAAAACGAGTAGAACGAGTAAAACGAGTAGAACGAGTAAAACGAGTAAAACGAGTAAAACGAGTAAAACGAGTAAACGAGTAAAACGAGTAAAACGAGTAAAACGAGTAAAACGAGTAAAACGAGTAAAACGAGTAAAAACGAGTAAAACGAGTAAAACGAGTAAAACGAGTAAAACGAGTAAAACGAGTAAAACGAGTACAACGAGTTAAAACGAGTAAAACGAGTAAAACGAGTAAAACGAGTAAAACGAGTAAAACGAGTAAAACGAGTAAAACGAGTAAAACGAGTAAAACGAGTAAAACGGGTAAACGAGTAAAACGAGTAAACTAGTAAAACGAGTAAAACGAGTAAAACGAGTAAAACGAGTAAAACGAGTAAAACGAGTAAAACGAGTAAAACGAGTAAAACGAGTAAAACGTGTAAAACTAGTAAAACGAGTAAAACGAGTAAAACTAGTAAAACTAGTAAAACGAGTAAAACGAGTAAAAGAGTAAAACGAGTAAAGCGAGTAAAACGAGTAAAACGAGTAAAACGAGTAAAACGAGTAAAACGAGTAAAACGAGTAATACGAGTAAAACGAGTAAAACGAGTAAAACGAGTAAAACGAGTAAAACGAGTAAAACGAGTAAAACGAGTAAAACGAGTAAAACGAGTAAAACGAGTAAAACTAGTAAAACTAGTAAACTAGTAAAACGAGTAAAACGAGTAAAACGAGTAAAACGAGTAAAACGAGTAAAACGAGTAAAACGGGTAAAACGAGTAAAGCGAGTAAAACGATAAAACGAGTAAAACGGGTAAACGAGTAAAACGAGTAAAACGAGTAAAACGAGTAAAACGAGTAAAACGAGTAAAACGAGTAAAACGAGTAAAACGAGTAAAACGAGTAAAACGAGTAAACGAGTAAAACGAGTAAAACGAGTAAAACGAGTAAAACGAGTAAAACGAGAAAAACGAGTAAACGAGTAAAACGAGTAAACTAGTAAAACGAGTGAAGCGAGTAAAGCGAGTAAAACGAGTAAAACGGGTAAAACGGGTAAAACGAGTAAAACGAGTAAAACGAGTAAAACGAGTAAAACGAGTAAAACGAGTAAAACGAGTAAAACGAGTAAAACGAGTAAAACGAGTAAAACGAGTAAAACGAGTAAAACGAGTAAAACGAGTAAAACGGGTAAAACTAGTAAAACGAGTAAAACGAGTAAAACTAGTAAAACTAGTAAAACGAGTAAAACGAGTAAAACGAGTAAAACGAGTAAAGCGAGTAAAGCGAGTAAAACGGGTAAAACGAGTAAAACGAGTAAAACGAGTAAAACGAGTAAAACGAGTAAAACGGGTAAAACTAGTAAAACGAGTAAAACGAGTAAAACTAGTAAAACTAGTAAAACGAGTAAAACGAGTAAACGAGTAAAACGAGTAAAGCGAGTAAAACGAGTAAAACGAGTAAAACGAGTAAAACGAGTAAAACGAGTAAAACGAGTAAAACGAGTAATACGAGTAAAACGAGTAAAACGAGTAAAACGAGTAAAACGAGTAAAACGAGTAAAACGAGTAAAACGAGTAAAACGAGTAAAACTAGTAAAACTAGTAAAACTAGTAAAACGAGTAAAACGAGTAAAACGAGTAAAACGAGTAAAACGAGTAAAACGAGTAAAACGGGTAAAACGGGTAAAGCGAGTAAAACGAGTAAAACGAGTAAAACGGGTAAAACGAGTAAAACGAGTAAAACGAGTAAAACGGGTAAAACGAGTAAAACGAGTAAAACGAGTAAAACGAGTAAAACGAGTAAAACGAGTAAAACGAGTAAAACGAGTAAAACGAGTAAAACGAGTAAAACGAGTAAAACGAGTAAAACGAGTAAAACGAGTAAAACGAGTAAAACGAGTAAAACGAGTAAAACGAGTAAAACGAGTAAAACGAGTAAAACGAGTAAAACGAGAAAAACGAGTAAAACGAGTAAAACGAGTAAAACTAGTAAAACGAGTAAAGCGAGTAAAGCGAGTAAAACGAGTAAAACGGGTAAAACGGGTAAAACGAGTAAAACGAGTAAAACGAGTAAAACGAGTAAAACGAGTAAAACGAGTAAAACGAGTAAAACGAGTAAAACGAGTAAATCGAGTAAAACGAGTAAAACGAGTAAAACGAGTAAAACGAGTAAAACGAGTAAAACGAGTAAAACGAGTAAAACGAGTAAAACGAGTAAAACGAGTAAAACGAGTAAAACGAGTAAAACGAGTAAAACGAGTAAAACGAGTAAAACGAGTAAAACGAGTAAAACGAGTAAAACGAGTAAAACGAGTAAAACGAGTAAAACGAGTAAAACGAGTAAAACGAGTAAAACGAGTAAAACGAGTAATACGAGTAAAACGAGTAAAACGAGTAAAACGAGTAAAACGAGTAAAACGAGTAAAACGAGTAAAACGAGTAAAACGAGTAAAACTAGTAAAACTAGTAAAACTAGTAAAACGAGTAAAACGAGTAAAACGAGTAAAACGAGTAAAACGAGTAAAACGAGTAAAACGGGTAAAACGGGTAAAGCGAGTAAAACGAGTAAAACGAGTAAAACGGGTAAAACGAGTAAAACGAGTAAAACGAGTAAAACGGGTAAAACGAGTAAAACGAGTAAAACGAGTAAAACGAGTAAAACGAGTAAAACGAGTAAAACGAGTAAAACGAGTAAAACGAGTAAAACGAGTAAAACGAGTAAAACGAGTAAAACGAGTAAAACGAGTAAAACGAGTAAAACGAGTAAAACGAGTAAAACGAGTAAAACGAGTAAAACGAGTAAAACGAGTAAAACGAGTAAAACGAGTAAAACGAGAAAAACGAGTAAAACGAGTAAAACGAGTAAAACTAGTAAAACGAGTAAAGCGAGTAAAGCGAGTAAAACGAGTAAAACGGGTAAAACGGGTAAAACGAGTAAAACGAGTAAAACGAGTAAAACGAGTAAAACGAGTAAAACGAGTAAAACGAGTAAAACGAGTAAATCGAGTAAAACGAGTAAAACGAGTAAAACGAGTAAAACGAGTAAAACGAGTAAAACGAGTAAAACGAGTAAAACGAGTAAAACGAGTAAAACGAGTAAAACGAGTAAAACGAGTAAAACGAGTAAAACGAGTAAAACTAGTAAAACGAGTAAAACGAGTAAAACGAGTAAAACGAGTAAAACGAGTAAAACGAGTAATACGAGTAAAACGAGTAAAACGAGTAAATCGAGTAAAACGAGTAAAACGAGTAAAACGAGTAAAACGAGTAATACGAGTAAAACGAGTAAAACTAGTAAAACGAGTAAAACGAGTAAAACGAGTATAGCGAGTAAACCGAGTAAAACGAGTAAAACGAGTAAAACTAGTAAAACGAGTAAAACGAGTAAAACGAGTAAAGCGAGTAAACCGAGTAAAACGGGTAAAACGAGTAAAACGAGTAAAACGAGTAAAACGAGTAAAACGAGTAAAACGGATAAAACTAGTAAAACGAGTAATACGAGTAAAACTAGTAAAACTAGTAAAACGAGTAAAACGAGTAAAACGAGTAAAACGAGTAAAACGAGTAAAACGAGTAAAACGAGTAAAACGAGTAAAACGAGTAAAACGAGTAAAACGAGTAAAACGAGTAATACGAGTAAAACGAGTAAAACGAGTAAAACGAGTAAAACGAGTAAAACGAGTAAAACGAGTAAAACGAGTAAAACGAGTAAAACGAGTAAAACGAGTAAAACTAGTAAAACGAGTAAAACGAGTAAAACGAGTAAAACGAGTAAAACGAGTAAAACGAGTAAAACGAGTAAAACGAGTAATACGAGTAAAACGAGTAAAACGAGTAAAACGAGTAAAACGAGTAAAACTAGTAAAACGAGTAAAACGAGTAAAACGAGTAATACGAGTAAAACGAGTAAAACTAGTAAAACGAGTAAAACGAGTAAAACGAGTATAGCGAGTAAACCGAGTAAAACGAGTAAAACGAGTAAAACTAGTAAAACGAGTAAAACGAGTAAAACGAGTAAAACGAGTAAAAGGAGTAAAACGAGTAAAACGAGTAAAACGAGTAAAACGAGTAATACGAGTAAAACGAGTAAAACGAGTAAAACGAGTAAAACGAGTGAAACGAGTAAAACGAGTGAAACGAGTAAAACGAGTAAAACGAGTAAAACGAGTAAAACGAGTAAAACGAGTAAAACGAGTAAAACGAGTAAAACGAGTAAAACGAGTAAAACGAGTAAAACGAGTAAAACGAGTAAAACGAGTAAAACGAGTAATACGAGTAAAACGAGTAAAACGAGTAAAACTAGTAAAACTAGTAAAACGAGTAAAACGAGTAAAACGAGTAAAACGAGTAAAGCGAGTAAACCGAGTAAAACGGGTAAAACGAGTAAAACGAGTAAAACGAGTAAAACGAGTAAAACGAGTAAAACGAGTAAAACGAGTAAAACGGGTAAAACTAGTAAAACGAGTAAAACGAGTAAAACTAGTAAAACTAGTAAAACGAGTAAAACGAGTAAAACGAGTAAAACGAGTAAAACGAGTAAAACGAGTAAAACGAGTAAAACGAGTAAAACAAGTAAAACGAGTAAAACGAGTAATACGAGTAAAACGAGTAAAACGAGTAAAACGAGTAAAACGAGTAAAACGAGTAAAACGAGTAAAACGAGTAAAACGAGTAAAACGAGTAAAACGAGTAAAACGAGTAAAACGAGTAAAACGAGTAAAACGAGTAAAACGAGTAAAACTAGTAAAACTAGTAAAACTAGTAAAACGAGTAAAACGAGTAAAACGAGTAAAACGAGTAAAACGAGTAAAACGAGTAAAACGGGTAAAACGAGTAAAGCGAGTAAAACGAGTAAAACGAGTAAAACGAGTAAAACGGGTAAAACGAGAAAAACGAGAAAAACGAGTAAAACGAGTAAAACGAGTAAAACGAGTAAAACGAGTAAAACTAGTAAAACGAGTAAAACGAGTAAAGCGAGTAAACCGAGTAAAACGGGTAAAACGAGTAAAACGAGTAAAACGAGTAAAACGAGTAAAACGAGTAAAACGAGTAAAACGGGTAAAACGAGTAAAACGGGTAAAACGAGTAAAACGAGTAAAACGAGTAAAACGAGTAATACGAGTAAAACGAGTAATACGAGTAAAACGAGTAAAACGAGTAAAACGAGTAAAACGAGTAAAACGAGTAATACGAGTAAAACGAGTAAAACGAGTAAAACGAGTAAAACGAGTAAAACGAGTAAAACGAGTAAAACGAGTAAAACGAGTATAGCGAGTAAACCGAGTAAAACGGGTAAAACGAGTAAAACGAGTAAAACGAGTAAAACGAGTAAAACGAGTAAAACGGGTAAAACTAGTAAAACGAGTAAAACGAGTAAAACTAGTAAAACTAGTAAAACGAGTAAAACGAGTAAAACGAGTAAAACGAGTAAAACGAGTAAAACGGGTAAAACGAGTAAAACGAGTAAAACGAGTAAAACGAGTAAAACGAGTAAAACGAGTAAAACGAGTAAAACGAGTAAAACGAGTAAAACGAGTAAAACGAGTAAAACGAGTAAAACGAGTAAAACGAGTAAAACGAGTAAAACGAGTAAAACGAGTAAAACGAGTAAAACGAGTAAAACGAGTAAAACGAGTAAAACGAGTAAAACGAGTAAAACGAGTAAAACGAGTAAAACGAGTAAAACGAGTAAAACGAGTAATACGAGTAAAACGAGTAATACGAGTAAAACGAGTAAAACGAGTAAAACGAGTAAAACGAGTAAAACGAGTAAAACGAGTAAAACGAGTAAAACGAGTAAAACGAGTAAAACGAGTAAAACGAGTAAAACGAGTAAAACGAGTAAAACGAGTAAAACGAGTAAAACGAGTAAAACGAGTAAAACGAGTAAAACGAGTAAAACGAGTAAAACGAGTAAAACGAGTAAAACGAGTAAAACGAGTAAAACGAGTAAAACGAGTAATACGAGTAAAACGAGTAAAACGAGTAAAACGAGTAAAACGAGTAAAACGAGTAAAACGAGTAAAACTAGTAAAACGAGTAAAACGAGTAAAACGAGTAAAACGGGTAAAGCGAGTAAAACGGGTAAAACGAGTAATACGAGTAAAACGAGTAAAACGAGTAAAACGAGTAAAACGGGTAAAACTAGTAAAACTAGTAAAACGAGTAAAACGAGTAAAACGAGTAAAACGAGTAAAACGAGTAAAACGAGTAAAACGAGTAAAACGAGTAAAACGAGTAAAACGAGTAAAACGAGTAAAACGAGTAAAACGAGTAAAACGAGTAAAACGAGTAAAACGAGTAAAACGAGTAATACGAGTAAAACGAGTAAAACTAGTAAAACGAGTAAAACGAGTAAAACGAGTAAAGCGGGTAAAACGGGTAAAACGGGTAAAACGGGTAAAACGGGTAAAACGAGTAAAACGAGTAAAACGAGTAAAACGAGTAAATCGAGTAAAACGAGTAAATCGAGTAAAACGAGTAAAACGAGTAAAACGAGTAAAACGAGTAAAACGAGTAAAACGAGTAAAACGAGTAAAACGAGTAAAACGAGTAAAACGAGTAAAACGAGTAAAACGAGTAAAACGAGTAAAACGAGTAAAACGAGTAAAACGAGTAAAACGAGTAAAACGAGTAAAACGAGTAAAACGAGTATAACGAGTAAAACTAGTAAAACGAGTAAAACGAGTAAAACGAGTAAAACGAGTAAAACGAGTAAAACGAGTAAAACGAGTAAAACGAGTAAAACGAGTAATACGAGTAAAACGAGTAAAACGAGTAAAACGAGTAAAACGAGTAAAACGAGTAAAACGAGTAAAACGAGTAAAACTAGTAAAACGAGTAAAACGAGTAAAACGAGTAAAGCGAGTAAACCGAGTAAAACGGGTAAAACGAGTAAAACGAGTAAAACGAGTAAAACGAGTAAAACGAGTAAAACGAGTAAAACGGGTAAAACTAGTAAAACGAGTAATACGAGTAAAACTAGTAAAACTAGTAAAACGAGTAAAACGAGTAAAGCGAGTAAACCGAGTAAAACGGGTAAAACGAGTAAAACGAGTAAAACGAGTAAAACGAGTAAAACGAGTAAAACGGGTAAAACTAGTAAAACGAGTAAAACGAGTAAAACTAGTAAAACTAGTAAAACGAGTAAAACGAGTAAAACGAGTAAAACGAGTAAAGCGAGTAAAGCGAGTAAAACGGGTAAAACGAGTAAAACGAGTAAAACGAGTAAAACGAGTAAAACGAGTAAAACGGGTAAAACTAGTAAAACGAGTAAAACGAGTAAAACTAGTAAAACTAGTAAAACGAGTAAAACGAGTAAAACGAGTAAAACGAGTAAAGCGAGTAAAACGAGTAAAACGAGTAAAACGAGTAAAACGAGTAAAACGAGTAAAACGAGTAATACGAGTAAAACGAGTAAAACGAGTAAAACGAGTAAAACGAGTAAAACGAGTAAAACGAGTAAAACGAGTAAAACGAGTAAAACGAGTAAAACGAGTAAAACTAGTAAAACTAGTAAAACGAGTAAAACGAGTAAAACGAGTAAAACGAGTAAAACGAGTAAAACGAGTAAAACGAGTAAAACGGGTAAAACGAGTAAAGCGAGTAAAACGAGTAAAACGAGTAAAACGGGTAAAACGAGTAAAACGAGTAAAACGAGTAAAACGAGTAAAACGAGTAAAACGAGTAAAACGAGTAAAACGAGTAAAACGAGTAAAACGAGTAAAACGAGTAAAAGAGTAAAACGAGTAAAACGAGTAAAACGAGTAAAACGAGTAAAACGAGTAAAACGAGTAAAACGAGTAAAACGAGTAAAACGAGTAAAACGAGAAAAACGAGTAAAACGAGTAAAACGAGTAAAACTAGTAAACGAGTGAAGCGAGTAAAACGAGTAAAACGGGTAAAACGGGTAAAACGAGTAAAACGAGTAAAACGAGTAAAACGAGTAAAACGAGTAAAACGAGTAAAACGAGTAAAACGAGTAAAACGAGTAAAACGAGTAAAACGAGTAAAACGAGTAAAACGAGTAAAACGGGTAAAACTAGTAAAACGAGTAAAACGAGTAAAACTAGTAAAACTAGTAAAACGAGTAAAACGAGTAAAACGAGTAAAACGAGTAAAGCGAGTAAAGCGAGTAAAACGGGTAAAACGAGTAAAACGAGTAAAACGAGTAAAACGAGTAAAACGAGTAAAACGAGTAAAACGGGTAAAACTAGTAAAACGAGTAAAACGAGTAAAACTAGTAAAACTAGTAAAACGAGTTAAAACGAGTAAAACGAGTAAAGCGAGTAAAACGAGTAAAACGAGTAAAACGAGTAAAACGAGTAAAACGAGTAAAACGAGTAATACGAGTAAAACGAGTAAAACGAGTAAAACGAGTAAAACGAGTAAAACGAGTAAAACGAGTAAAACGAGTAAAACGAGTAAAACGAGTAAAACTAGTAAAACTAGTAAAACGAGTAAAACGAGTAAAACGAGTAAAACGAGTAAAACGAGTAAAACGAGTAAAACGGGTAAAACGGGTAAAGCGAGTAAAACGAGTAAAACGAGTAAAACGGGTAAAAACGAGTAAAACGAGTAAAACGAGTAAAACGGGTAAAACGAGTAAAACGAGTAAAACGAGTAAAACGAGTAAAACGAGTAAAACGAGTAAAACGAGTAAAACGAGTAAAACGAGTAAAACGGGTAAAACTAGTAAAACGAGTAATACGAGTAAAACTAGTAAAACTAGTAAAACGAGTAAAACGAGTAAAGCGAGTAAACCGAGTAAAACGGGTAAAACGAGTAAAACGAGTAAAACGAGTAAAACGAGTAAAACGAGTAAAACGGGTAAAACTAGTAAAACGAGTAAAACGAGTAAAACTAGTAAAACTAGTAAAACGAGTAAAACGAGTAAAACGAGTAAAACGAGTAAAGCGAGTAAAGCGAGTAAAACGGGTAAAACGAGTAAAAACGAGTAAAACGAGTAAAACGAGTAAAACGAGTAAAACGGGTAAAATAGTAAACGAGTAAAACGAGTAAAACTAGTAAAACTAGTAAAACGAGTAAAACGAGTAAAACGAGTAAAACGAGTAAAGCGAGTAAAACGAGTAAAACGAGTAAAACGAGTAAAACGAGTAAAACGAGTAAAACGAGTAATACGAGTAAAACGAGTAAAAACGAGTAAAACGAGTAAAACGAGTAAAACGAGTAAAACGAGTAAAACGAGTAAAACGAGTAAAACGAGTAAAACGAGTAAAACTAGTAAAACTAGTAAAACGAGTAAAACGAGTAAAACGAGTAAAACGAGTAAAACGAGTAAAACGAGTAAAACGAGTAAAACGGGTAAAACGAGTAAAGCGAGTAAAACGAGTAAAACGAGTAAAACGGGTAAAACGAGTAAAACGAGTAAAACGAGTAAAACGAGTAAAACGAGTAAAACGAGTAAAACGAGTAAAACGAGTAAAACGAGTAAAACGAAGTAAAACGAGTAAAACGAGTAAAACGAGTAAAACGAGTAAAACGAGTAAAACGAGTAAAACGAGTAAAACGAGTAAAACGAGTAAACGAGTAAAACGAGTAAAACGAGAAAAACGAGTAAAACGAGTAAACGAGTAAAACTAGTAAAACGAGTGAAGCGAGTCAAACGAGTAAAACGGGTAAAACGGGTAAAACGAGTAAAACGAGTAAAACGAGTAAAACGAGTAAAACGAGTAAAACGAGTAAAACGAGTAAAACGAGTAAAACGAGTAAAACGAGTAAAACGAGTAAAACGAGTAAAACGAGTAAAACGAGTAAAACGAGTAAACGGGTAAAACTAGTAAAACGAGTAAAACGAGTAAAACTAGTAAAACTAGTAAAACGAGTAAAACGAGTAAAACGAGTAAAACGAGTAAAGCGAGTAAAGCGAGTAAAACGGGTAAAACGAGTAAAACGAGTAAAACGAGTAAAACGAGTAAAACGAGTAAAACGAGTAAAACGGGTAAAACTAGTAAAACGAGTAAAACGAGTAAAACTAGTAAAACTAGTAAAACGAGTAAAACGAGTAAAACGAGTAAAGCGAGTAAAACGAGTAAAACGAGTAAAACGAGTAAAACGAGTAAAACGAGTAAAACGAGTAATACGAGTAAAACGAGTAAAACGAGTAAAACGAGTAAAACGAGTAAAACGAGTAAAACGAGTAAAACGAGTAAAACGAGTAAAACGAGTAAAACTAGTAAAACGAGTAAAACGAGTAAAACGAGTAAAACGAGTAAAACGAGTAAAACGAGTAAAACGGGTAAAACGGGTAAAGCGAGTAAAACGAGTAAAACGAGTAAAACGGGTAAAACGAGTAAAACGAGTAAAACGAGTAAAACGGGTAAAACGAGTAAAACGAGTAAAACGAGTAAAACGAGTAAAACGAGTAAAACGAGTAAAACGAGTAAAACGAGTAAAACGAGTAAAACGAGTAAAACGAGTAAAACGAGTAAAACGAGTAAAACGAGTAAAACGAGTAAAACGAGTAAAACGAGTAAAACGAGTAAAACGAGTAAAACGAGTAAAACGAGTAAAACGAGTAAAACGAGTAAAACGAGAAAAACGAGTAAAACGAGTAAAACGAGTAAAACTAGTAAAACGAGTAAAGCGAGTAAAGCGAGTAAAACGAGTAAAACGGGTAAAACGGGTAAAACGAGTAAAACGAGTAAAACGAGTAAAACGAGTAAAACGAGTAAAACGAGTAAAACGAGTAAAACGAGTAAATCGAGTAAAACGAGTAAAACGAGTAAAACGAGTAAAACGAGTAAAACGAGTAAAACGAGTAAAACGAGTAAAACGAGTAAAACGAGTAAAACGAGTAAAACGAGTAAAACGAGTAAAACGAGTAAAACTAGTAAAACGAGTAAAACGAGTAAAACGATTAAAACGAGTAAAACGAGTAAAACGAGTAATACGAGTAAAACGAGTAAAACGAGTAAAACGAGTAAAACGAGTAAAACGAGTAAAACGAGTAAAACGAGTAATACGAGTAAAACGAGTAAAACTAGTAAAACGAGTAAAACGAGTAAAACGAGTATAGCGAGTAAACCGAGTAAAACGAGTAAAACGAGTAAAACTAGTAAAACGAGTAAAACGAGTAAAACGAGTAAAGCGAGTAAACCGAGTAAAACGGGTAAAACGAGTAAAACGAGTAAAACGAGTAAAACGAGTAAAACGAGTAAAACGGGTAAAACTAGTAAAACGAGTAATACGAGTAAAACTAGTAAAACTAGTAAAACGAGTAAAACGAGTAAAACGAGTAAAACGAGTAAAACGAGTAAAACGAGTAAAACGAGTAAAACGAGTAAAACGAGTAAAACGAGTAAAACGAGTAAAACGAGTAATACGAGTAAAACGAGTAAAACGAGTAAAACGAGTAAAACGAGTAAAACGAGTAAAACGAGTAAAACGAGTAAAACGAGTAAAACGAGTAAAACGAGTAAAACGAGTAAAACGAGTAAAACGAGTAAAACGAGTAAAACGAGTAAAACGAGTAAAACGAGTAATACGAGTAAAACGAGTAAAACGAGTAAAACGAGTAAAACGAGTAAAACGAGTAAAACGAGTAAAACGAGTAAAACGAGTAATACGAGTAAAACGAGTAAAACTAGTAAAACGAGTAAAACGAGTAAAACGAGTATAGCGAGTAAACCGAGTAAAACGAGTAAAACGAGTAAAACTAGTAAAACGAGTAAAACGAGTAAAACGAGTAAAGCGAGTAAACCGAGTAAAACGGGTAAAACGAGTAAAACGAGTAAAACGAGTAAAACGAGTAAAACGAGTAAAACGAGTAAAACGGGTAAAACTAGTAAAACGAGTAATACGAGTAAAACTAGTAAAACTAGTAAAACGAGTAAAACGAGTAAAACGAGTAAAACGAGTAAAACGAGTAAAACGAGTAAAACGAGTAAAACGAGTAAAACGAGTAAAACGAGTAAAACGAGTAAAACGAGTAAAACGAGTAAAACGAGTAAAACGAGTAAAACGAGTAAAACGAGTAAAACGAGTAAAACGAGTAAAACGAGTAAAACGAGTAAAACGAGTAAAACTAGTAAAACGAGTAAAGCGAGTAAACCGAGTAAAACGGGTAAAACGAGTAAAACGGGTAAAACGAGTAAAACGAGTAAAACGAGTAAAACGGGTAAAACTAGTAAAACGAGTAAAACGAGTAAAACTAGTAAAACTAGTAAAACGAGTAAAACGAGTAAAACGAGTAAAACGAGTAAAGCGAGTAAACCGAGTAAAACGGGTAAAACGAGTAAAACGAGTAAAACGAGTAAAACGAGTAAAACGAGTAAAACGGGTAAAACTAGTAAAACGAGTAAAACGAGTAAAACTAGTAAAACTAGCAAAACGAGTAAAACGAGTAAAACGAGTAAAACGAGTAAAACGAGTAAAACGAGTAAAACGAGTAAAACGAGTAAAACGAGTAAAACGAGTAAAACTAGTAAAACTAGTAAAACTAGTAAAACGAGTAAAACGAGTAAAACGAGTGAAACGAGTAAAGCGAGTGAAACGGGTAAAACGAGTAAAACGAGTAAAACGAGTAAAACGAGTAAAACGAGTAAAACGAGTAAAACGGGTAAAACGAGTAAAGCGAGTAAAACGAGTAAAACGAGTAAAACGAGTAAAACGGGTAAAACGAGTAAAACGAGTAAAACGAGTAAAACGAGTAAAACGAGTAAAACGAGTAAAACGAGTAAAACGAGTAAAACGAGTAAAACGAGTAAAACGAGTAAAACGAGTAAAACGAGTAAAACGAGTAAAACGAGTAAAACGAGTAAAACGAGTAAAACGAGTAAAACGAGTAAAACGGGAAAAACGAGTAAAACGAGTAAAACGAGTAAAACGAGTAAAACTAGTAAAACGAGTAAAACGAGTAAAGCGAGTAAAACGAGTAAAACGGGTAAAACGGGTAAAACGAGTAAAACGAGTAAAACGAGTAAAACGAGTAAAACGAGTAAAACGAGTAAATCGAGTAAAACGAGTAAAACGAGTAAAACGAGTAAAACGAGTAAAACGAGTAAAACGAGTAAAACGAGTAAAACGAGTAAAACGAGTAAAACGAGTAATACGAGTAAAACGAGTAAAACGAGTAAAACGAGTAAAACGAGTAAAACGAGTAAAACGAGTAAAACGAGTAAAACGAGTAAAACGAGTAAAACGAGTAAAACGAGTAAAACGAGTAAAACGAGTAAAACGAGTAAAACGAGTAAAACGAGTAAAACGAGTAAAACGAGTAAAACGAGTAAAACGAGTAAAACGAGTAAAACGAGTAAAACGAGTAAAACGAGTAAAACGAGTAAAACGAGTAAAACGAGTAAAACGAGTAAAACGAGTAAAACGAGTAAAACGGGAAAAACGAGTAAAACGAGTAAAACTAGTAAAACGAGTAAAACGAGTAAAGCGAGTAAAACGAGTAAAACGGGTAAAACGGGTAAAACGAGTAAAACGAGTAAAACGAGTAAAACGAGTAAAACGAGTAAAACGAGTAAAACGAGTAAATCGAGTAAAACGAGTAAAACGAGTAAAAGGAGTAAAACGAGTAAAACGAGTAAAACGAGTAAAACGAGTAATACGAGTAAAACGAGTAAAACGAGTAAAACGAGTAAAACGAGTAAAACGAGTGAAACGAGTAAAACGAGTGAAACGAGTAAAACGAGTGAAACGAGTAAAACGAGTGAAACGAGTAAAACGAGTGAAACGAGTAAAACGAGTAAAACGAGTAAAACGAGTAAAAACGAGTAAAACGAGTAAAACGAGTAAAACGAGTAAAACGAGTAAAACGAGTAAAACGAGTAAAACGAGTAAAACGAGTAAAACGAGTAAAACGAGTAAAACGAGTAAAACGAGTAAAACGAGTAAAACGAGTAAAACGAGTAAAACGAGTAAAACGAGTAAAACGAGTAAAACGAGTAAAACGAGTAATACGAGTAAAACGAGTAAAACGAGTAAAACGAGTAATACGAGTAAAACGAGTAAAACGAGTAAAACGAGTAAAACGAGTAAAACGAGTAAAACGAGTAAAACGAGTATAGCGAGTAAACCGAGTAAAACGAGTAAAACGAGTAAAACGAGTAAAACTAGTAAAACGAGTAAAACGAGTAAAACGAGTAAAGCGAGTAAACCGAGTAAAACGGGTAAAACGAGTAAAACGAGTAAAACGAGTAAAACGAGTAAAACGAGTAAAACGAGTAAAACGAGTAAAACGAGTAAAACGGGTAAAACTAGTAAAACGAGTAATACGAGTAAAACTAGTAAAACTAGTAAAACGAGTAAAACGAGTAAAACGAGTAAAACGAGTAAAACGAGTAAAACGAGTAAAACGAGTAAAACGAGTAAAACGAGTAAAACGAGTAAAACGAGTAAAACGAGTAAAACGAGTAAAACGAGTAAAACGAGTAAAACGAGTAAAACGAGTAAAACGAGTAAAACGAGTAAAACGAGTAAAACGAGTAAAACGAGTAAAACGAGTAAAACGAGTAAAACGAGTAAAACGAGTAAAACGAGTAAAACGAGTAAAACGAGTAAAACGAGTAAAACGAGTAAAACGAGTAAAGCGAGTAAACCGAGTAAAACGGGTAAAACGAGTAAAACGGGTAAAACGAGTAAAACGAGTAAAACGAGTAAAACGGGTAAAACTAGTAAAACGAGTAAAACGAGTAAAACTAGTAAAACTAGTAAAACGAGTAAAACGAGTAAAACGAGTAAAACGAGTAAAACGAGTAAAACGAGTAAAACGAGTAAAACGAGTAAAACGAGTAAAACTAGTAAAACTAGTAAAACTAGTAAAACTAGTAAAACGAGTAAAACGAGTAAAACGAGTGAAACGAGTAAAGCGAGTGAAACGGGTAAAACGAGTAAAACGAGTAAAACGAGTAAAACGAGTAAAACGAGTAAAACGAGTAAAACGGGTAAAACGAGTAAAGCGAGTAAAACGAGTAAAACGAGTAAAACGGGTAAAACGAGTAAAACGAGTAAAACGAGTAAAACGAGTAAAACGAGTAAAACGAGTAAAACGAGTAAAACGAGTAAAACGAGTAAAACGAGTAAAACGAGTAAAACGAGTAAAACGAGTAAAACGAGTAAAACGAGTAAAACGAGTAAAACGAGTAAAACGAGTAAAACGGGAAAAACGAGTAAAACGAGTAAAACGAGTAAAACGAGTAAAACTAGTAAAACGAGTAAAACGAGTAAAGCGAGTAAAACGAGTAAAACGAGTAAAACGAGTAAAACGAGTAAAACGAGTAAAACGAGTAAAACGAGTAAAACGAGTAAAACGAGTAAAACGAGTAAAACGAGTAAAACGAGTAAAACGAGTAAAACGAGTAAAACGAGTAAAACGAGTAAAACGAGTAAAACGAGTAAAACGAGTAAAACGAGTAAAACGAGTAAAACGAGTAAAACGAGTAAAACGAGTTAAACGAGTAAAACGAGTAAAACGAGTAAAACGAGTAAAACGAGTAAAACGAGTAAAACGAGTAAAACTAGTTAAACGAGTAAAACGAGTAAAACGAGTAAAACGAGTAAAACGAGTAAAAAGAGTAAAATCGAGTAAAACGAGTAAAACGAGTAAAACGAGTAAAACGAGTAAAACGAGTAAAACGAGTAAAACGAGTAAAACGAGTAAAGCGAGTAAAGCGAGTAAAACGAGTAAATCGAGTAAAACGAGTAAAACGAGTAAAACGAGTAAAACGAGTAAAACGAGTAAAACGAGTAAAACGAGTAAAACGAGTAAAACGAGTAAAACGAGTAAAACGAGTAAAACGAGTAAAACGAGTAAAACGAGTAAAACTAGTAAAACGAGTAAAACGAATAAAACGAATAAAACGAGTAAAACGAATAAAACGAGTAAAACGAGTAAAACGAGTAAAACGAGTAAAACGAGTAAAACGAGTAAAACGAGTAAAACGAGTAAAACGAGTAAAACGAGTAAAACGAGTAAAACGAGTAAAACGAGTAAAACGAGCAAAACGAGCAAAACGAGTAAAACGAGTAAAACGAGTAAAACGAGTAATACGAGTAAAACGAGTAAAACGAGTAAAACGAGTAAAACGAGTAAAACGAGTAAAACGAGTAAAACGAGTAAAACGAGTAAAACGAGTAAAACGAGTAAAACGAGTAAAACGAGTAAAACGAGTAAAACGAGTAAAACGAGTAAAACGAGTAAAACGAGTAAAACGAGTAAAACGAGTAAAACGAGTAAAACGAGTAAAACGAGTAAAACGAGTAAAACGAGTAAAACGAGTAAAACGAGTAAAACGAGTAAAACGAGTAAAACGAGTAAAACGAGTAAAACGAGTAAAACGAGTAAAACGAGTAAAACGAGTAAAACGAGTAAAACGAGTAAAACGAGTAAAACGAGTAAAACGAGTAAAACGAGTAAAACGAGTAAAACGAGTAAAACGAGTAAAACGAGTAAAACGAGTAAAACGAGTAAAGCGAGTAAAGCGAGTAAAACGAGTAAAACGAGTAAAACGAGTAAATCGAGTAAATCGAGTAAAACGAGTAAAACGAGTAAAACGAGTAAAACGAGTAAAACGAGTAAAACGAGTAAAACGAGTAAAACGAGTAAAACGAGTAAAACGAGTAAAACGAGTAAAACGAGTAAAACGAGTAAATCGAGTAAAACGAGTAAAACGAGTAAATCGAGTAAAACGAGCAAAACTAGTAAAACTAGTAAAACGAGTAAAACGAGTAAAACGAGTAAAACGAGTAAAACGAGTAAAACGAGTAAATCGAGTAAAACGAGTAAAACCGGCAAAACGAGTAAAACGGGTAAAACGAGTAAAACGGGTAAAACGAGTAAAACGGGTAAAACGAGTAAAACGAGTAAAACGAGTAAAACGAGTAAAACGAGTAAAACGAGTAAAACGAGTAAAACGAGTAAAACGAGTAAAACGAGCAAAACGTGCAAAACGAGCAAAACGAACAAAACGAGCAAAACGAGCAAAACGAGCAAAACGAGTAAAACGAGTAAAACGAGTAAAACGAGTAAAACGAGTAAAACGAGTAAAACGAGTAAAACGAGCAAAACGAGCAAAACGAGCAAAACGAGTAATACGAGTAAAACGAGTAAAACGAGTAAAACCAGTAAAACGAGTAAAACGAGTAAAACGAGTAAAACGAGTAAAACGAGTAAAACGAGTAAAACGAGTAAAACGAGTAAAACGAGTAAAACGAGTAAAACGAGCAAAACTAGTAAAACGAGTAAAACGAGTAAAACGAGTAAAACGAGTAAAACGGGCAAAACGAGTAAAACGGGTAAAACGAGTAAAACGGGTAAAACGAGTAAAACGGGTAAAACGAGTAAAACGAGTAAAACGAGTAAAACGAGTAAAACGAGTAAAACGAGTAAAACGAGTAAAACGAGTAAAACGAGTAAAACGAGTAAAACGAGTAAAACGAGTAAAACGAGTAAAACGAGCAAAACGTGCAAAACGAGCAAAACGAGCAAAACGAGCAAAACGTGCAAAACGAGCAAAACGAGTAAAACGAGTAAAACGAGTAAAACGAGTAAAACGAGTAAAACGAGCAAAACGAGCAAAACGAGCAAAACGAGTAATACGAGTAAAACGAGTAAAACGAGTAAAACCAGTAAAACGAGTAAAACGAGTAAAACGAGTAAAACGAGTAAAACGAGTAAAACGAGTAAAACGAGTAAAACGAGTAAAACGAGTAAAACGAGTAAAACGAGTAAAACGAGTAAAACGAGTAAAACGAGTAAAACGAGTAAAACGAGTAAAACGAGTAAAACGAGTAAAACGAGCAAAACTAGTAAAACGAGTAAAACGAGTAAAACGAGTAAAACGAGTAAAACGGGCAAAACGAGTAAAACGGGTAAAACGAGTAAAACTGGTAAAACGAGTAAAACGGGTAAAACGAGTAAAACGAGTAAAACGAGTAAAACGAGTAAAACTAGTAAAACTAGTAAAACGAGTAAAACGAGTAAAACTAGTAAAACTAGTAAAACCAGTAAAACGAGTAAAACGAGCAAAACGAGTAAAACGAGCAAAACTAGTAAAACGAGTAAAACGAGTAAAACGAGTAAAACGAGTAAAACGAGTAAAACGAGCAAAACTAGTAAAACTAGTAAAACGAGTAAAACGAGTAAAACGAGTAAAACGAGTAAAACGAGTAAAACGAGTAAAACGAGTAAAACGAGTAAAACGAGTAAAACGAGTAAAACGAGCAAAACTAGTAAAACGAGTAAAACGAGTAAAACGAGTAAAACGAGTAAAACGGGCAAAACGAGTAAAACGGGTAAAACGAGTAAAACGGGTAAAACGAGTAAAACGAGTAAAACGAGTAAAACGAGTAAAACGAGTAAAACGAGTAAAACGAGTAAAACGGGCAAAACGAGTAAAACGGGTAAAACGAGTAAAACGGGTAAAACGAGTAAAACGAGTAAAACGGGTAAAACGGGTAAAACGAGTATAACGAGTATAACGAGTAAAACGAGTAAAACGAGTAAAACGAGTAAAACGAGTAAAACGAGTAAAACGGGCAAAACGGGCAAAACGAGTAAAACGGGTAAAACGAGTAAAACGGGTAAAACGAGTAAAACGGGTAAAACGAGTAAAACGAGTAAAACGAGTAAAACGAGTAAAACTAGTAAAACGAGTAAAACGAGTAAAACGAGTAAAACTAGTAAAACTAGTAAAACCAGTAAAACGAGTAAAACGAGCAAAACCATTAAAACGAGTAAAACTAGTAAAACGAGTAAAACGAGTAAAACGAGTAAAACGAGCAAAACTAGTAAAACTAGTAAAACGAGTAAAACGAGTAAAACGAGTAAAACGAGTAAAACGAGTAAAACGAGTAAAACGAGTAAAACGAGTAAAACGAGCAAAACTAGTAAAACGAGTAAAACGAGTAAAACGAGTAAAACGGGCAAAACGAGTAAAACGGGTAAAACGAGTAAAACGAGTAAAACGAGTAAAACGAGTAAAACGAGTAAAACGAGTAAAACGAGTAAAACGAGTAAAACGAGTAAAACGAGTAAAACGAGTAAAACGAGCAAAACTAGTAAAACGAGTAAAACGAGTAAAACGAGTAAAACGGGCAAAACGAGTAAAACGGGTAAAACGAGTAAAACGAGTAAAACGAGTAAAACGAGTAAAACGAGTAAAACGAGTAAAACGAGTAAAACGAGTAAAACGAGTAAAACGAGTAAAACGAGTAAAACGAATAAAACGAGTAAAACGAGTAAAACGAGTAAAACGAGTAAAACGAGTAAAACGAGTAAAACGAGTAAAACGAGTAAAACGAGTAAAACGAGTAAAACGAGTAAAACGAGTAAAACGAGTAAAACGAGTAAAACGAGCAAAACTAGTAAAACTAGTAAAACGAGTAAAACGAGTAAAACGAGTAAAACGAGTAAAACGAGTAAAACGAGTAAAACGAGTAAAACGAGTAAAACGAGCAAAACTAGTAAAACGAGTAAAACGAGTAAAACGAGTAAAACGAGTAAAACGAGTAAAACGAGTAAAACTAGTTAAACGAGTAAAACGAGTAAAACGAGTAAAACGAGTAAAACGAGTAAAACGAGTAAATCGAGTAAAACGAGTAAAACGAGTAAAACTAGTTAAACGAGTAAAACGAGTAAAACGAGTAAAACGAGTAAAACGAGTAAAACGAGTAAAACTAGTTAAACGAGTAAAACGAGTAAAACGAGTAAAACGAGTAAAACGAGTAAAAAGAGTAAATCGAGTAAAACGAGTAAAACGAGTAAAACGAGTAAAACGAGTAAAACGAGTAAAACGAGTAAAACGAGTAAAACGAGTAAAGCGAGTAAAGCGAGTAAAGCGAGTAAAACGAGTAAAACGAGTAAAACGAGTAAAACGAGTAAAACGAGTAAAACGAGTAAAACGAGCAAAACGAGCAAAACGAGCAAAACGAGTAAAACGAGTAAAACGAGTAATACGAGTAATACGAGTAAAACGAGTAAAAAACGAGTAAAACGAGTAAAACGAGTAAAACGAGTAAAACGAGTAAAACGAGTAAAACGAGTAAAACGAGTAAAACGAGTAAAACGAGTAAAACGAGTAAAACGAGTAAAACGAGTAAAACGAGTAAAACGAGTAAAACGAGTAA
>NW_027486607.1:0-21421 GCF_050908995.1 Andrena cerasifolii | reverse complement strand
TTTTTCAATTTTTAAAATTTTCTTATAATTTTTTTTTTAATATTTTTCATTTTTAAATTTTTTTTATATTTATTTTTGTTTTAAATTATTATTTTTTTTAAAATTGTTTAAATTTTTTTTTAATATTTGTTTAAATTTTTTTTAATTGGTTAAAATTTTTTAAAAGTTTTTTTAAAGTTTTAAAATTTTTTTTAATTTTTTTAAATTTAAATTTTTTTTAATTTTCTTGTAATTTTTTATTTTTTTTAATTTAAAATTTTTTTTTTATTTTTTTAAAAATTTTTTTTAAAAAATTGATTTTAATTTTTTAACAAAATTTTTTAAAATTTGTTTTATTTATTTTTAATTTTATTTTCTATATTTTTTATTTTTTTAAATTTTTTAAAATTTTTTTAAAATTTTTCGTTCCTTTATTATTTTTTTAAAATTTTTATTTAATTTTTTTTAATTTTCTTAAAATTATTATTTATTATTTCAAAAAATGTTTTTTAAATTTAAAAAAAAAATTTATTTTTATTTTCCTTTTATTTTAATTTATTTTATTTTTTTTAATTTTTAAAAAAAATTTTTTTTTAATTTTTTAAAATTATTTATATTTTTTAATTTTTGAAATTTGAATTTTTTTAATATTTTAAATTTTTTAAAATTTTTTTAGTAATTTTCTTATAATTTTTTTTATTTTTTTTTAAATTTTTTAAATTTTTCTAAATTTTTTAAAAAAAAATTTAAAAGTATTATTCTTTTATTTCAAAAATGTTTTTTAATTTTTAAAATTTTTTTTTAAATTTTTATTTTCCTTTTATTTTAATTTTTTCTTAATTTTAAAAATTTTTTTTTATTTTTTTTCTTTATTTTTTAATTTTTTTCAATTTTTAAAATTTTTAAAGAAAATTAAAAAATTTTTTTTTAATTAAAAAAATTTTTTATACATTTTTATTTTTTTTCATTTTTTTAAAATTATTTATATTTTTTACTTTTTGAATTTTTGATTTTTTTTTAATTTTTAAAATTTTAAAATTTTTTTTTAATTTTCTTAATTTTTTTTTTAATTTTTAAATTTTTTTTTAATTTTTCTAATTTTTTTCTTTATTTTTTAATTTTTTTCAATTTTTAAAATTTAAAAAAATTAAAATTTTTTTTTTATTTTAAAAAAAAAATTTTTTCTTTATTTTTTTTCAATTTTTGAAAAAAAATATTTATTTTTATTTTTTTTAAATTATTTATATTTTTAATTTTGAAATTTTTGAATTTTTTTTTAATTTTTTAAGTTTTAAATTTTTTTTTTAATTTTCTTAAATTTTTTTTAATTTTCTTAAATTTTTTTTTAATTTTTAAAATTTTTTTGTAATTTTTCTAAATTTTTTTCTTTATTTTTTAATTTTTTTTTCAATTTTTAAAATTTAAGAAAAATTTTTTAAAATTTTTTTTAATTTAAAAAAAAATTATTTATTTTTATTTATTTATATTTTTTTAAATTATTTATATTTTTTACTTTTTGAATTTTTGATTTTTTTTTAATTTTTAAAATTTAAAAATTTTTTTTTAATTTTCTTAATTTTTTTTTTAATTTTTAAATTTTTTTTTTAATTTTTCTAATTTTTTTTCAATTTTTAAAATTTAAAAAAAATTAAAATTTTTTTTTTATTTTTTAAAAAAAATTTTTTCTTTATTTTTTTTCAATTTTTGAAAAAAAATATTTATTTTTATTTTTTTTAAATTATTTATATTTTTAATTTTTGAAATTTTTGAATTTTTTTTAATTTTTTAAGTTTTAAATTTTTTTTTAATTTTCTTAAATTTTTTTTTAATTTTCTTAAATTTTTTTTAATTTTTAAAATTTTTTTGTAATTTTTCTAAATTTTTTTCTTTATTTTTTAATTTTTTTTCAATTTTTAAAATTTAAGAAAAATTTTTAAAAATTTTTTTTAATTTAAAAAAAATTATTTATTTTTATTTATTTATATTTTTTTAAATTATTTATATTTTTTAATTTTTTTCATTTTAAAATTTTTTTATTTATTTTTGTTTTAAATTATTATTTTTTTTAAATTTTTAAAAGTTTTTAAAAGTTTTTTAAATTTTTCTTTGCTTCCTTTTTTTTAAATTTTTATTTATTTTTTATTTTTTTTTTAAATTATTTATATTTTTTATATTTTGAAATTTGAATCTTTTTAATTTTTTTAATTTTTTAAAAAAATTTTAGTAATTTTCTTATAATTTTTTAAATTTTATGAAATTTTTCTAAATTTTTAAAAAAAAAATTTAAAAGTATTATTCTTTTATTTAAAAACTGTTTTTAATTTTTTAAAAAATGTTTTTAATTTTTTTAAAATTTTTTTTTAATTTTTATTTTCCTTTTATTTTAATTTTTTTTAATTTTTTTAAAAAAAATTTTTTTAATTTCCTTATAATTTATTTTATTTTAAAATTTTTTAAAAATTTTTTAGAAATTTTTTAAAATTTTTTTAAATTTTTCTTTCCTTTATTATTTTTTTTAAATTTTATTTATTTTTACTTCTTTTTTTTTTAAATTATATATATTTTTTAATTTTTGAATTTTTTGAATTTTTTTAAATTTTTTAAATTTTCATAAAATTTTTTTAATTTTCTTAACAATTTTTTTTTTAATTTTTTTTAATTTTCTAAATTTTTTAAAAATTTTTTTAAAAGTATTATTCTTTTATTTCAAAAATGTTTTTTAATTTTTAAAATTTTTTTAATTTTTATTTTCCTTTTATTTTATTTTTTTTTAATTTATAAATTTTTTTTTATTTTTTTTTAAAAATTTCTACATTTTTTAATTTTTTTAATTTTTAAATTTTTTTTTCTAATTTTTTTAAAAAATTCTTTAAAATTTATTTTTTAATTTTTTTAAATTTTATTTTTTTTCAATTTTCTTGTAATTTTTTTTTCAATTTAAATTTTTTTTTTAGATTTTTATTTATTTTTTTTAATTTTTTTAAAATTATTATTTTTTTATTTAAAAAAATGTTTTTTAAAAATTTTTATCTTCCTTTTATTTTATTTCTTTTTAATTTTTTTAAATTTTTAAAAAAAGGTTTTTAATTTTCTTATAATTTTTTTAAAATTTTTTTTTAATTTTTTAATTTTAAATTTTTTTTATTTTTTTTAAAAAAAAATTTTTCTTTATTTTTTTTCAATTTTAAATTAAAAAAAAATTTAATTTTCTTAAAATTTTTTTTAAAATTTTTTTAAAATTTTTTTTTAATTTTTATTTTCCTTTTTTTTTAATTTATCTAAATATTTTTAAAATTTGTTTAAAAGTATTATTCTTTTATTTCAAAAATGTTTTTTAATTTTTAAATTTTTTTTTTAATTTTTATTTTCCTTTTATTTTAATTTTTTTAATTTTAAAATTTTTTTTAATTTTTTTCTTTATTTTTTAATTTTTTTCAATTTTTAAAATTTTTAAAATAAAATTTAAAATTTTTTTTTTAATTAAAAAATTTTTTTATACTTTTTTATTTTTTTTAAATTATTTATATTTTTTATTTTTTGAATTTTAAAAAATTTTTTTATTTATTTTTTAAAAAAATTTCTATATTTTTTAATTTTTTTAATTTTTCAATTTTTTTTCTAATTTTATTAAAAAATTCTTTAAAAAATTTATTTTAATTTTTTAAAAGTTTAATTTTTTTCAATTTTCTTGTAATTTTTTTATTTTTTTTTCAATTTAAAATTTTTTTTTAATTTTTAAATTTTTTTTTTTAAAAATTGGTTTTAATTTTTTAACAAAATTTTTTAAAATTTGTTTTATTTATTTTAAATTTTATTTTCAATATTTTTTAATTTCTTTAAATTTTAAAAATTTTTTTAATTTTTTTAAATTTTTTTTGCTTTATTTTTTTAAAATTTTTACTTATTTTTTTTAAATTTTTTTAAAGTTATTATTTTTTTATTTCAAAAAATGTTTTTAAAATTTAAAATTTTTTTTTTTAATTTTTATCTTCCTTTTATTTTAATTTTTTAAAATTTTTTTAAATTTTTAAAAAAAGGTTTTTAATTTTCTTATAATTTTTAAAAATTTTTTTTTAATTTTTCAATTTTAAATTTTTTTTTATTTTTTTAAAAAAAATTTTTTTCTTTATTTTTTTCAATTTTTAAAATTTAAAAAAAAATTAAAAATTTTTTTTTAATTTTTAAAAAAAAAATTATTTATTTTTATTTTTTTAATTTTTTTTTAAATTATTTATATTTTTTACTTTTTGAAATTTTTGATTTTTTTTTTAATTTTTAAAATTTTTATAAATTTTTTTTTAATTTTCTTAAAACTTTTTTTTTAATTTTTTTTTAATTTTCTAAATTTTTTAAAATTTTTTTTAAAAGTATTATTATTTTATTTCAAAAATGTGTTTTAATTTTTTTTATTTTTTTTAATTTTTATTTTCCTTTTATTTTAATTTTTTTAATTTTTTTTAAATTTTTTAATTTAAATTTTTTTTTATTTTTAAAATTTTTTTTCTTTATTCTTTTTTTTTCAATTTTTAAATTTAAAAAAAAAATTAAAATTTTTTTTTAATTTTTTAAAAAAAAAAATTTATTTTTATTTTCTTTATTATTTTTTAAATTATTTATATTTTTAATTTTTGAAATTTTTGAATTTTTTTTGAATTTTTAAAATTTTTAAATTTTTATAATTTTTTTAACTTTCTTAATATTTTTTTTAAGTTTTAAAATTTTTTTTTAATTTTTCTAAATATTTTTTAATATTTTTCTAAATTTTAAATTTTTTTTAATTTTTCTAAATTTTTCAAATTTTTTTTTTATTTTTAAAATTTCTTTTTTTTTTCTAATTTTTTTCAATTTTTAAAATTTAAAAAAAAATTTTAATTTTTTATTTAAAAAAAAAATTATTTATTCTTATATATTTTTATTTTTTAAAATTATTTATATTTTTTATTTTTAAATTTTAAATTTATTTTTAATTTTAAAATTTTTTAAATTTTTAAAAAAATTTTTTTAAATTTTCTTATAATTTTTTTTATTTTTAATTTTTTTTAAATTATTTTTTTTATTTTTTTAATTTTTTTAAATTTTTAAATTTTTTTTCAATTTTTAATTTTTTTAAATTTAAAATTTTTTTTTAAATTTTAGTAAAAATTAAAACAAATTTTAAAAAAAAAATTTAAAAACATGAATAAAAAATTTTTAAAAAATTGTAAAAAATTAAAACAAAATTTTAAAAAAATTTTAATTTTTTTAAATTTTTGTTTAATTTATTAACAATTTTTTATATTTATTTTTTATTTAAATTTTTTTTATATTTTAATTTTTTTTATTTATTTATTTCTTTTAAATTTTTTTATTATTTTTTTTATTTTAACTTTTTTTAAAATTTTTTAAATTTTTTAACAATTTTTTAAAAATTATTTTTATTTATGTTTTTTAAATTTTTTCTTAATTTTTTGAATAATTTTAATTTTTTAAAATTTTATTTTTTAATTTTTTTTTAAATTTTTTTAACAATTTTTTAAAATTATTTTTATTTATGTTCTTAAAATTTTTTTCTTCATTTTTAAAATTTTTTTTTTTAATTTTTTAAAACTTTATTTTTTAACTTTTTAAAAATTGTTTAATTTTGTAACAAAATTTAAAAAATTCTTTATATTTTATTTTTTTCTTAATTTTTTTAAAAAATTTAATTTTTTAAATTTTATTTTTTAATTTTTTTTTAAATTTTATTTTTTAATTATTTTTAAAAAATTTGTTTTAATTTTTTAACAGAATTAAAAAAAATTCTTTAATTTTGATTTTTTTCTCAACTTTATAAAATTTTTTAATTTTTTTTTAAATTTTTCTTTTAAATTTTGTTTTAATTTTTAAAAAATATTTATTTATGTTTTTTAAATGTTTTCTTAATATTTTTTTATTCTTTAAAATTTTTTTTAAAAAATTTTTAAAATTTAAAATTTTTTTTTTAATTTTGTTTTATTTTTTTACATTTTTAAAAAAAAAATTTTATTCATGTTTTTAATTTTTTTTTTAATTTTTAAAAATTTTTTTTAATAAAATTGTTTTAATTTTTTAACAAAATTTAAAAAATCTTTTTTTTGAAATTCATTTAAATTTTTTAAAAAAATTTTAAAAATTTTTTTTTTAATTTTCTCATAATTTTTTTATTTTTTTTTAAATTTTTAAAAAATTATTTTACTAACGTTTTTTATTTTTTTTTAAATTTTGTTTTAATTTATTAACAAATTTTTTAAAAAATTATTTTTATTTATGTTTTTTAAATTTTTTCTTAATTTTTTAAAAAAAATTTAATTTTTTAAAATTTTATTTTTTTAACTTTTTTTAAAAAAATTTAAAAAAATAAAAAAAAATTAAGAAAAAAATTTAAAAAACATAAATAAAAATAATTTTAAAAAAACTGTTAAAAATTTTTTTTTAAATTTAAAAAAAAGTGAAAATAAAAAAAATAATAAAAAAAATTTAAAAGAAATAAATAAATAAAAATAAAATAAAATAAAAAAAATTTAACATATAAAAAAAAATTTTAAATAAAAAAATATATACAAAATTTAAAAGAAAAATAAAAAAAAATAAAAATTTTTTTTAAAAATAATAATAAAATAAAAATTGTTAATAAATTAAACCAAAATTTAAATAAAAATTAAAAAAAAAGTTTCTTTAAATTCTGTTTTAATTTTTTACAATTTTTTTAAAATTTCTTTATTCATGATTTTAAGTTTTTTCTTAATTAATTAAATTTTTTTAAAAAATTGTTTTAATTTTTTTACTAAAATTTAAAAAAAAATTAAAAATTTAAAAAAAAATTTAAAAAATTAAAAAAAAAATTTTGAAAATTTTAAAAATTCAAAAAATAAAAAAAATTAAGAAAAAAAGTTAAAAAACATAAATAAAAATAATTTTAAAAAAATTGTTAAAAAAATTTTAAAAAAAATTAAAAAATAAAATTTTAAAAAATTAAAATTTTTTTTAAAAAATTAAGAAAAAATTAAAAAACACAAATAAAAATAATTTTAAAAAAATTGTTAAAAATTTTTTTTTAAAATTTAAAAAAAAGTGAAAATAAAAAAAATAATAAAAAAAATTTAAAAGAAATAAATAAATAAAAAAAATAAAATAAAAAAAATTTAACATATAAAAAAAAATTTTAAATAAAAAAATATATACAAAATTTAAAAGAAAAATAAAAAAAGTTAAAAAATAAAAAAAAATTTTAAAAAAATTAAAAAAAAAATGTTAATAAATTAAACCAAAATTTTAAGAAAAATTTAAAAAAAATAAAAAAAAAAATTATAAAATTTTTAAAAAAATTTAAAAAAAATTTAAAAAAATTAAAAAAAAAATTTTTAAAATTAAAAAAAATTCAAAAAAATAAAAAAATTAAGAAAAAAATTTTAAAAAATAAATAAAATTTTTCTTAAAAAAAATTGTTAAAAAATTAAAAAAAATTTTAAAATTTAAAAAAAATATTTTAAAAAATAAATAATTTTTTTTAAAATTTTTTTAATAAATTAAACCAAAATTAAAAAAAAATTTAAATAAATGATTTTTTTTTAAATTTTAGTAAAAAATTAACACCAATTTTTTTTTTAAAAATTTAAAAAAATTATCAAAAATTTAAAAAAAATTTGAAAAAATTAAAAAATTAAAAAAAATATTTTAAAAAATAAATAAAAAATAATTTTTTAAAAAATTTGTTAATAAATTAAAACAAAATTTAAAAAAAAAATTTTTAATTTTAAAAATTTTTTTAAAAAAATTTAAGAAAATAAAAAAAATTAAGAAAAAAATTTTAAAAACATAAATAAAAATAATTTTAAAAAAATTGTTAAAAAATTTTTTTTAAAATTTTAAAAAAAGTGAAAATAAAAAAAATAATAAAAAAATTTAAAAGATATAAATAAATAAAAAAAAATAAAATAAAAAACTTTAAAATATAAAAAAAAATTTAAATAAAAAAATATATACAAAATTTAAAAGAAATATAAAAAAAATTAAAAAATAAAGAAAAAATTTAAAAAAATAAAAAAAAATTGTTAATAAATTAAACCAAAATTTAAATGAAAATTAAAAAAAAAAAATTTTAAATTTTGTTTTAATTTTTTGCAATTTTTTTAAAATTTCTTTATTCATGTTTTTAAATTTTTTTCTTAATTAATTAAATTTTTTTAAAAAAATTGTTTTAATTTTTTACTAAAATTTAAAAAAAAATTTAAAAATTTAAAAAAATTCAAAAAAATAAAAAAATTAAGGAAAAAATTTAAAAAACATAAATAAATTTTTTTAAAAAAAAATTGATAAAAAATTAAAACAAAATTTAAAAAAAAAAGTTTAAAAATATAAAAAAAATTTTAAAAAATTGAAAAAAAAAATAAAATATAAAGAATTTTTTTTAAATTTTGTTAAAAAATTAAAACAAATTTTTTAAAAAAAATTAAAAAATAAAATTTAAAAAAAAGTTAAAAAAATAATTTTTTTTTTAAATTTTAGTACAAAATTAAAACAAATTTTTTAAAAAAAATTTTAAAAAATTTAAAAAATTAAGAAAAAAATTTTAAAAACATAAATAAAAATAATTTTAAAAAAATTGTTAAAAAATTTTTTTTAAAATTTTAAAAAAAGTGAAAATAAAAAAAATAATAAAAAAATTTAAAAGATATAAATAAATAAAAATATAAAATAAAAAACTTTAAAATATAAAAAAAAATTTAAATAAAAAAATATATACAAAATTTAAAAGAAATATAAAA
The DNA here is from genome assembly GCF_050908995.1 of Andrena cerasifolii. Taxonomy (NCBI): domain Eukaryota; kingdom Metazoa; phylum Arthropoda; class Insecta; order Hymenoptera; family Andrenidae; genus Andrena; species Andrena cerasifolii. The sequence goes on along the minus strand of NW_027486607.1, from coordinate 12,680 downwards.
AAAATTAAAAAATAAAAAAAAATTTAAAAAAATAAAAAAAAATTGTTAATAAATTAAACCAAAATTTAAATGAAAATTAAAAAAAAAAATTTTAAATTTTGTTTTAATTTTTTACAATTTTTTTAAAATTTCTTTATTCATGTTTTTAAATTTTTTTCTTAATTAATTAAATTTTTTTAAAAAAATTGTTTTAATTTTTTACTAAAATTTAAAAAAAAATTTAAAAATTTAAAAAAAAATTTAAAAATTTAAAAAAATTCAAAAAAATAAAAAAATTAAGGAAAAAATTTAAAAAACATAAATAAATTTTTTTAAAAAAATGAAAACAAAATTTAAAAAAAAATTTTAAATTTTTTTTTAAAAATTTTAAAAAGTTGAGAAAAAAAATAAAAATTAAAGAATTTTATTAATTTTGTTACAAAATTAAAACAAATTTTAAAAAAAAAAAAAAAATAAAGTTTCAAAAAATTAAAATTTTTTATTTAAAAAATTAAGAAAAAAAATTAAAAAACATAAATAAAAATAATTTAAAAAAAAATTGTTAAAAAAATTGTTAAGAAAATTTAAAAAAAAGTTAAAATAAAAATAATAATAATAAAATTTTAAAAGAAATAAATAAATAAAAAAAATAAAAAAAATAAAAAAATTTAAAATATAAAAAAAAAATTTTAAATAAAAAAATATATACAAAATTTAAAAGAAAAATAAAAAAAGTTAAAAATAAAAAAAAAATTTTAAAAAATTAAAAAAAAATATTAATAAATTAAACCAAAATTTTAAGAAAAATTTAAAAAAAATAAAAAAAAAATTTATAAAATTTTTAAAAAAATTTAAAAAAAAATTAAAAAAATTAAAAAAAAATATTTTAAAAAATGAATAAAAAATAATTTTTTAAAAAATTTGTTAATAAATTAAAACAAAATTTACAAAAAAAAATAAAAAACGTCAGTAAAATAATTTTTTAAAAAATTTAAAAGAATTGAAAAAAAAGATTTTTTTTAAATTTTGTTAAAAAATTAAAACAATTTTATTAAAAAAAATTTTTAAAAATTAAGAAAAAAATTTAAAAACATGAATAAAATTTTTTTTAAAAAATGTAAAAAAATAAAACAAAATTTAAAAAAAAAGTTTAAAAATATAAAAAAAAATTTTAAAAATTGAAAAAAATAAAATATAAAGAATTTTTTTTAAATTTTGTTAAAAAATTAAAACAAATTTTTTAAAAAAAATTAAAAAATAAAATTTGAAAAAAAGTTAAAAAAATAAATAATTTTTTTTTAAAATTTTAGTACAAAATTAAAACAAATTTTTTAAAAAATTTTTTTAAAAATTTAAAAAATTAAGAAAAAAATTTTAAGAACATGAATAACAGAATTTTAAAAAAATTGTAAAAAATTAAAACAAAATTTAAAAAAAAAAATTTCAATTTTTAAAAAAATTTAAAAAATTAAAAAAAATAAAAAAAATTAAGAAAAAAATTTAAAAAATATAAATAAAATTTTTTTAAAAAATTAAAACAAAATTTAAAAAAAAAATTAAAAAAATTTTTAAAAAATTTTAAAAAGTTGAAAAAAATCGAAAATAAATAATTTTTTTTAATTTTGTTAAAAAATTAAAACAAATTTTTAAAAAAAAATTAAACAATTAAAAAAAATTTTTTAATAAATTAAAAAATTAAATTTTTTTTAAAAAAATTAAAAAAAATTTAAAAAACATAAAAAAAATAATTTTAAAAAAATTTTAAAAAAATTTAGAAAAATTAAAATAAAAAAAATAATAAAAAAATTTAAAAGAAATAAATAAATAAAAAAAAAATAAAAAAAATTTAAATAAAAAAATATATACAAAATTTAAAAGAAATATAAAAAAAATTAAAAAATAAAAAAAAAAATTTTAAAAAATTAAAAAAAATTGTTAATAAATTAAACCAAAATTTAAAAAAAAATTTAAAAAAAAATATTTTTTTTTTAATTTTAGTAAAAAATTAAAACAAATTTTTTTAAAAAAAATTTTAAAAAAATTTTTTATAAAAAAATTTTAAAAAAATTTTAAAAATTAAGAAAAAAAATTTTAAAACATGAATAAAAGAATTTTAAAAAAATTGTAAAAAATTAAAACAAAATTTAAAAAAAAATTTTTAAATTTTAAAAAAAAATTTAAAAAAAAAATTTTAAATTTAAAAAAAAATTAAAAAAATTAAAAAAAAAAAATTTTTAAATTAAAAAAAATTCAAAAAAATAAAAAAATTAAGAAACAAAATTTAAAAAAATAAATAAAATTTTTCTTAAAAAAAATTGTTAAAAAATTAAAAAAAATTTTAAAATTTAAAAAAATATTTTAAAAAATAAATAATTTTTTTTTAAATTTTGTTAATAAATTAAACCAAAATTAAAAAAATTTAAATAAATGATTTTTTTTAAATTTTAGTAAAAAATTAACACAAATTTTTTTCTTTAAATTTTAAAAAAATTATCAAAAATTTAAAAAAAATTTGAAAAAATTAAAAAATTAAAGAAAATATTTTAAAAAATAAATAAAAAATAATTTTTTAAAAAATTTGTTAATAAATTAAAACAAAATTTTAAAAAAAAATTTTTAATTTTAAAAATTTTTTTAAGAAAACTTAAGAAAATAAAAAAAATTAAGAAAAAAATTTAAAAAACATAAATAAATTTTTTTAAAAAAATGAAAACAAAATTTAAAAAAAAATTTTAAATTTTTTTTTAAAAATTTTAAAAAGTTGAGAAAAAAAATAAAAATTAAAGAATTTTATTAATTTTGTTACAAAATTAAAACAAATTTTTAAAAAAAAAAAAAATAAAGTTTCAAAAAATTAAAATTTTTTATTTAAAAAATTAAGAAAAAAAATTAAAAAACATAAATAAAAATAATTTAAAAAAAAATTGTTAAAAAAATTGTTAAGAAAATTTAAAAAAAAGTTAAAATAAAAATAATAATAATAAAATTTTAAAAGAAATAAATAAATAAAAAAAATAAAAAAAATAAAAAAATTTAAAATATAAAAAAAAAATTTTAAATAAAAAAATATATACAAAATTTAAAAGAAAAATAAAAAAAGTTAAAAATAAAAAAAAAATTTTAAAAAATTAAAAAAAAATATTAATAAATTAAACCAAAATTTTAAGAAAAATTTAAAAAAAATAAAAAAAAAATTTATAAAATTTTTAAAAAAATTTAAAAAAAAATTAAAAAAATTAAAAAAAAATATTTTAAAAAATGAATAAAAAATAATTTTTTAAAAAATTTGTTAATAAATTAAAACAAAATTTACAAAAAAAAAATAAAAAACGTCAGTAAAATAATTTTTTAAAAAATTTAAAAGAATTGAAAAAAAAGATTTTTTTTAAATTTTGTTAAAAAATTAAAACAATTTTATTAAAAAAAATTTTTAAAAATTAAGAAAAAAATTTAAAAACATGAATAAAATTTTTTTAAAAAAATGTAAAAAAATAAAACAAAATTTAAAAAAAAAGTTTAAAAATATAAAAAAAAATTTTAAAAATTGAAAAAAATAAAATATAAAGAATTTTTTTTAAATTTTGTTAAAAAATTAAAACAAATTTTTTAAAAAAAATTAAAAAATAAAATTTGAAAAAAAGTTAAAAAAATAAATAATTTTTTTTTAAAATTTTAGTACAAAATTAAAACAAATTTTTTAAAAAATTTTTTTAAAAATTTAAAAAATTAAGAAAAAAATTTTAAGAACATGAATAACAGAATTTTAAAAAAATTGTAAAAAATTAGAACAAAATTTAAAAAAAAAAATTTCAATTTTTAAAAAAATTTAAAAAATTAAAAAAAATAAAAAAAATTAAGAAAAAAATTTAAAAAATATAAATAAAATTTTTTTAAAAAATTAAAACAAAATTTAAAAAAAAAATTAAAAAAATTTTAAAAAAATTTTAAAAATTAAGAAAAAAAATTTTAAAACATGAATAAAAGAATTTTAAAAAAATTGTAAAAAATTAAAACAAAATTTAAAAAAAAATTTTTAAATTTTAAAAAAAAATTTAAAAAAAAAATTTTAAATTTAAAAAAAAATTAAAAAAATTAAAAAAAAAAATTTTTAAATTAAAAAAAATTCAAAAAATAAAAAAATTAAGAAAAAAAATTTAAAAAAATAAATAAAATTTTTCTTAAAAAAAATTGTTAAAAAATTAAAAAAAATTTTAAAATTTAAAAAAATATTTTAAAAAATAAATAATTTTTTTTTAAATTTTGTTAATAAATTAAACCAAAATTAAAAAAATTTAAATAAATGATTTTTTTTAAATTTTAGTAAAAAATTAACACAAATTTTTTTCTTTAAATTTTAAAAAAATTATCAAAAATTTAAAAAAAATTTGAAAAAATTAAAAAATTAAAGAAAATATTTTAAAATATAAATAAAAAATAATTTTTTAAAAAATTTGTTAATAAATTAAAACAAAATTTTAAAAAAAAATTTTTAATTTTAAAAATTTTTTTAAGAAAACTTAAGAAAATAAAAAAAATTAAGAAAAAAATTTAAAAAACATAAATAAATTTTTTTAAAAAAATGAAAACAAAATTTAAAAAAAAATTTTAAATTTTTTTTTAAAAATTTTAAAAAGTTGAGAAAAAAAATAAAAATTAAAGAATTTTATTAATTTTGTTACAAAATTAAAACAAATTTTTAAAAAAAAAAAAAATAAAGTTTCAAAAAATTAAAATTTTTTATTTAAAAAATTAAGAAAAAAAATTAAAAAACATAAATAAAAATAATTTTAAAAAAAATTGTTAAAAAAATTGTTAAGAAAATTTAAAAAAAAGTTAAAATAAAAATAATAATAATAAAATTTTAAAAGAAATAAATAAATAAAAAAAATAAAAAAAATAAAAAAATTTAAAATATAAAAAAAAAATTTTAAATAAAAAAATATATACAAAATTTAAAAGAAAAATAAAAAAAGTTAAAAATAAAAAAAAAATTTTAAAAAATTAAAAAAAAATATTAATAAATTAAACCAAAATTTTAAGAAAAATTTAAAAAAAATAAAAAAAAATTTATAAAATTTTTAAAAAAATTTAAAAAAAAATTAAAAAAATTAAAAAAAAATATTTTAAAAAATGAATAAAAAATAATTTTTTAAAAAATTTGTTAATAAATTAAAACAAAATTTACAAAAAAAAATAAAAAACGTCAGTAAAATAATTTTTTAAAAAATTTAAAAGAATTGAAAAAAAAGATTTTTTTTAAATTTTGTTAAAAAATTAAAACAATTTTATTAAAAAAAATTTTTAAAAATTAAGAAAAAAATTTAAAAACATGAATAAAATTTTTTTTAAAAAATGTAAAAAAATAAAACAAAATTTAAAAAAAAAGTTTAAAAATATAAAAAAAAATTTTAAAAATTGAAAAAAATAAAATATAAAGAATTTTTTTTAAATTTTGTTAAAAAATTAAAACAAATTTTTTAAAAAAAATTAAAAAATAAAATTTGAAAAAAAGTTAAAAAAATAAATAATTTTTTTTTAAATTTTAGTACAAAATTAAAACAAATTTTTTAAAAAAATTTTTTAAAAATTTAAAAAATTAAGAAAAAAATTTTAAGAACATGAATAACAGAATTTTAAAAAAATTGTAAAAAATTAAAACAAAATTTAAAAAAAAAAATTTCAATTTTTAAAAAAATTTAAAAAATTAAAAAAAATAAAAAAAATTAAGAAAAAAATTTAAAAAATATAAATAAAATTTTTTTAAAAAATTAAAACAAAATTTAAAAAAAAAATTAAAAAAATTTTAAAAAATTTTAAAAAGTTGAAAAAAATCGAAAATAAATAATTTTTTTTAATTTTGTTAAAAAATTAAAACAAATTTTTAAAAAAAAATTAAAGAATTAAAAAAAATTTTTAATAAATTAAAAAATTAATTTTTTTTTAAAAAAATTAAAAATTTAAAAAACATAAAAAAAATAATTTTAAAAAAATTTTAAAAAAATTTAGAAAAATTAAAATAAAAAAAATAATAAAAAAATTTAAAAGAAATAAATAAATAAAAAAAAAATAAAAAAAATTTAAATAAAAAAATATATACAAAATTTAAAAGAAATATAAAAAAAATTAAAAAATAAAAAAAAAAATTTTAAAAAATTAAAAAAAATTGTTAATAAATTAAACCAAAATTTAAAAAAAAATTTTAAAAAAAATATTTTTTTTTTAATTTTAGTAAAAAATTAAAACAAATTTTTTTAAAAAAAATTTTAAAAAAATTTTTTATAAAAAAATTTTAAAAAAATTTTAAAAATTAAGAAAAAAAATTTTAAAACATGAATAAAAGAATTTTAAAAAAATTGTAAAAAATTAAAACAAAATTTAAAAAAAAATTTTTAAATTTTAAAAAAAAATTTAAAAAAAAAATTTTAAATTTAAAAAAAAATTAAAAAAATTAAAAAAAAAAATTTTTAAATTAAAAAAAATTCAAAAAAATAAAAAAATTAAGAAAAAAAATTTAAAAAAATAAATAAAATTTTTCTTAAAAAAAATTGTTAAAAAATTAAAAAAAAAATTAAAATTTAAAAAAATATTTTAAAAAATAAATAATTTTTTTTTAAATTTTGTTAATAAATTAAACCAAAATTAAAAAAATTTAAATAAATGATTTTTTTTAAATTTTAGTAAAAAATTAACACAAATTTTTTTCTTTAAATTTTAAAAAAATTATCAAAAATTTAAAAAAAATTTGAAAAAATTAAAAAATTAAAGAAAATATTTTAAAAAATAAATAAAAAATAATTTTTTAAAAAATTTGTTAATAAATTAAAACAAAATTTTAAAAAAAAATTTTTAATTTTAAAAATTTTTTTAAGAAAACTTAAGAAAATAAAAAAAATTAAGAAAAAAATTTAAAAAAAAAATAAATTTTTTTTAAAAAAAAATTTAAAAAAAATTAAAAAAAATTTAAAAAAAAATTTTAAAATTTAAAAAAAATATTTTAAAAAATAAATTTTTTTTTAATTTTGTTAATAAATTAAACCAAAATTAAAAAAATTTTAAATAAATGATTTTTTTTTAAAATTTTAGTAAAAAATTAAAACAAATTTTTTTTTTAAAAATTTTAAAAAAATTATCAAAAATTTAAAAAAAAATTGAAAAAAATAAAAAAAAATTTTATAAAATTTTTAAAAAAATTTAAAAAAAAATTTAAAAAATTAAAAAATTAAAAAAAATATTTAAAAAAAAAATAAAAAACATTAGTAAAATAATTTTTTAAAAATTTAAAAAAAAAATAAAAAAATTATAAGAAAATTAAAAAAAATTTTTTTAAATTTTTTAAAAAATTGAAAAAAATTGAAAAAAAGATTTTTTTTTAAATTTTGTTAACAACTTAAAACAATTTTTTTAAAAAAAAATTTAAAAAATTAAGAAAAAAATTTTAAAAACATAAATAAATATTTTTTAAAAAATTAAAACAAAATTTAAAAGAAAAATTTAAAAAAAAATTTAAAAAATTTTAAAAAGTTGAGAAAAAAAATCAAAATTAAAGAATTTTTTTTTAATTTTGTTAAAAAATTAAAACAAATTTTTTAAAAATAATTAAAAAATAAAATTTAAAAAAATTAAAAAATTTTGTTTAAAAAATTAAGAGAAAAATTTAAAAAACAAATAAAAATAATTTTAAAAAAATTGATAAAAAAAATTTAAAAAATTTTAAAAAAAGTTAAAATAAAAAAAATAATAAAAAAATTTAAAAGAAATAAATAAATAAAAAAAATAAAAAAATAAAATAAAAATTGTTAATAAATTAAACCAAAATTTAAAAAAAAATTAAAAAAAAATTTTTTTTAAATTTTGTTTTAATTTTTTACAATTTTTTTTAAATTTCTTTATTCATGTTTTTAAATTTTTTCTTGATTAATTAAATTTTTTTAAATTTTTTTAAAAAAAATTGTTTTCATTTTTTACTAAAATTAAAAAAAAAAATTTTTAATTTTAAAAAAAATTGTAAAAATTAAAAAAAAATTTTAAAAAATTAAAAAAATAAAAAAATTAAGAAAAAAATTTAAAAAACATAAATAATTTTTTTTTTAAAAATTGATAAAAAATTAAAACAAAATTTAAAAAAAATTTTAAAAAATTTAAAAAAAAAATAAAAAATAAAGAATTTTTTTAATTTTGTTAAAAAATTTAAACAAATTTTTAAAAAAAAATTAAAAACTAAAATTTAAAAAAAATTAAAAAATAAAATTTAAAAAAAAATTAAAAAATAAAATTTTTTTTTAAATAATTAAGAAAAAAATTTTAAAAAAATAAATAAAAATTTTTAAAAAAAAAATTAAAACAAAATTAAAAAAAAATTTAAAAATTCAAATAAAATATTTTAAAAAATAAATAATTTTTTTATTAAATTTTGTTAATAAATTAAATCAAAATTAAAAAAAATTTAAAATAAATGATTTTTTTTTAATTTTAGTAAAAAATTCAAACAAATTTTTTAAAAAAAAATTTTAAAAAAAATTTATCAAAAATTTAAAAAAAATTGAAAAAAAAAATTTATAAAATTTAAAAAAAAAATTTTTAAAAAATTAAATTTTTTTTAAATTAAGAAACAAATTATAAAAACATGAATAAGAAAATTGTAAAAAAATTGTAAAAAATTAAAACAAAATTTAAAAAAAATTTTTTTTAAATTTTAAAAAAATTTTTAAAAAAAATTAAAAAAATAAAAAAACTAAGAAAAAAATATAAAAAATATAAATAATTTTTTTTTTAAAAATTAAAACAAAATTTAAAAAAAAATTTAAAAAATTTAAAAAAAATTTTAAAAAGTTGAAAAAAAAATCAAAAATAAATTTTTTTTTTTAATTTTGTTAAAAAATTAAAACAAATTTTTTTTAAAAAATTAAAAAAAAATAAAAAAAGATAAATAAAAATAATTTTAAAAAAATTGTTAAAAAAAATTTAAAAAAATTAAAATAAAAAAAATAATAAAAAAATTTAAAAGAAATAAATATATAAAAAAATAAAATAAAAATTTTAAATATAAAAAAAAAATTTAAATAAAAAAATATATACAAAATTTAAAAAAAATTTTAAAAAAAATAATTTTTTTTATATTTTAGTAAAAAATTAAAACAAATTTTAAAAAAAAAATTAAAAAGTTATCAAAAATTTAAAAAAAAATTTAAAAAATTAAAAGAAATTAAAAAATTAAAAAAAATATTTTAAAAAATAAATAAAAAATAATTTTTTAAAAAATTTGTAAATAAATTAAAACAAAATTTCCAAAAAAAATAAAAAACATTAGGAAAATAATTTTTTAAAAATTTAAAAAAAATTAAAAAATTATAAGAAAATTAAAAAATTTTTTTTAAATTTTTTAAAAAATTTAAAAAAATTGAAAAAAGATTCTTTTTTAAATTTTGTTAAAAAATTAAAACAATTTTTTTAAAAATAATTAAAAAATAAAATTTTAAAAAATTAAAATTTTTTTAAAAAATTAAGAGAAAAATTTAAAAAAACAAATAAAAATAATTTTAAAAAAATTGTTAAAAAATATTTTTAAAATTGAAAAAAAAATTTTTTTTAAATTTTGTTTTAATTTTTTACAATTTTTTTAAAATTTCTTTATTCATGTTTTTAATTTTTTTCTTAATTAATTAAATTTTTAAAAAATTTTGTTAAAAAAATTGTTTTAATTTTTTAATAAAATTTAAAAAAATTTAAAAAATTTTTAAAAAATTTTAAAAAGTTGAGAAAAAAAATCAAAATTAAAGAATTTTTTTTTAATTTTGTGACAAAATTAAAACAAATTTTAAAAAAAAAAATAAAAAATAAAATTTAAAAAAAAAATTAAAAAATAAAATTTAAAAAAAAAATTAAAAAATAAAATTTTAAAAAATTATTTTTTTTTTAAAAAATTAAGAAAAAAATTTAAAAAAATAAATAAAAAATTTTTTTAAAAAAATTGTAAAAAATTAAAACAAAATTTAAAAAAAAAATTTAAAAATTTAAAAAAAAATATTTTAAAAAATAAATAAATTTTTTTTTAAATTTTGTTAATAAATTAAACCAAAATTAAAAAAAATTAAGAACAAAATTTAAACAACATAAATAATTTTTTTTTAAAAATTAAAACAAAATTTAAAAGAAAAATTTAAAAAAAAATTTAAAAAATTTTAAAAAGTTGAGGAAAAAATCAATATTAAAGAATTTTTTTTAATTTTGTTAACAAATTAAAATCAAATTTTTTAAAAATAATTAAAAAATAAAATTTAAAAAAATTAAAAAATTTTGTTTAAAAAATTAAGAGAAAAATTTAAAAAACAAATAAAAATAATTTTAAAAACATTGATAAAAAAAATTTTAAAAATTTTAAAAAAAGTTAAAATAAAAAAATAATAAAAAAATTTAAAAGAAATAAATAAATAAAAAAAATAAAAAAATAAAATAAAAATTGTTAATAAATTAAACCAAAATTTTAAAAAAAATTAAAAAAATTTTTTTTTTAAATTTTGTTTTAATTTTTTACAATTTATTTAAAATTTCTTTATTCATGTTTTTAAATTTTTCTTAATTAATTAAATTTTTTAAAATTTTTTTTAAAAAATTGTTTTAATTTTTTACTAAAATTAAAAAAAATTTTTTTTAAATTTTAAAAAAAAATTTAAAAATTAAAAAAAAATTTAAAAATTAAAAAAAAATTTAAAAATTTAAAAAAATTCAAAAAAATAAAAAAAATTAAGAAAAAAATTTAAAAAACATAAATAAATTTAAAAAAAAAATTGATAAAAAATTAAAACAAAATTTTAAAAAAAAATTTAAAAATTTAAAAAAAATTTTTAAAAAATTAAAAATTTTTTTTTTTAAACATTAAGAAAAAAGTTATAAAAACATAAATAGGAAAATTGTAAAAAAATTGTAAAATATTAAAACAAAATTTTAAATTTTAAAAATTTTTTAAAAAAAATTTTAAAAAATAAAAAAAATTAAGAAAAAAATTTAAAAAACATAAATAATTTTTTTTAAAAAATTAAAACAAAGTTTAAAAGAAAAATTTAAAAAAAAATTTAAAAAATTTTAAAAAGTTGAGAAAAAAATCAAAATTAAAGAATTTTTATAATTTTGTTAAAAAATTAAAACAAATTTTTTAAAAAAAATTAAAAATTAAAATTTAAAAAAAAAATAAAATTTTAAAAAATTAAATTTTTTTTTAAAAATTAAGAAAAAAAAATTGAAAAACATAAATAAAAATAATTTAAAAAAAATTGATAGAAAAATTTTAAAAAAATTTATAAAAAAAAGTTAAAATAAAAAAAATGATAACAAAATTTTAAAAGAAATAAATAAATAAAAAAATAAAAAATTTAAAATATAAAAAAAATTTAAATAAAAAAATATATACAAAATTTAAAAGAAAAATAAAAAAAATTAAAAAATAAAAAAAAATATTAGAAAAAAAAAAAATTGTTAATAAATTAAACCAAAATTATAAAAAAAATTAAAAAAAATAAATTTTTTTTTTTTAAATTTTAGTAAAAAATTAAAACAAATTTTAAAAAAAAAAATTAAAAAAATTTATCAAAAATTAAAAAAAAAATTGAAAAAAAAATTTTATAAAATTTTTTAAAAAAATTTTTTAAAATTTTTTACAAAAATTTTTTAAAAAAATTTTTAAAAAATTTAAAAAATTTAAAAAAAAGAAAAACGTTTCAATTTTTAATTTTTTTAAAAATTATTTTTATTTATGCTTTTAAATTTTTTTCTTCATTTTTTAAAAATTTTTTTTTTAATTTTTTAAAACTTTATTTTTTATTTTATATTTAAAAAATTTGTTTTAATTTTGTAACAAAATTAAAAAAAATTCTTTATATTTTATTTTTTTTTCAATTTTTTAATTTTTTTTTAATTTTTTAAAATTTTTTTTTAAATTTTGTTTTAATTTTTTAAAAAAAATTTATTTATATTTTTTAAATTTTTTTCTTAATTTTTTTTATTTTTTTTAATTTTTTTTAAAATTTTTTTAAAATTTAAAAAAAAAAATTTCAATTTTGTTTTAATTTTTTACAATTTTTTTACAATTTTCTTATTCATGTTTTTATAATTGTTTTCTTAATTTAAAAAATTTTTTTTTAATTTTTCTTAAAAAATTTTATTTTAATTTTTTAACAAAATTTAAAAAAAATTTCTTCATTTTTATTTTTTTTCAATTTAAATTTTTTTTTATTTTTTTTTATTTTCTTATCATTTTTTATTTTTTTTTTAATTTTTAAAAAAAATTTTTACTAATTTTTTTAAATTTTTTTTAAAATTTTGTTTTAATTTATTAACAATTTTTTTTATTTTTTAAATTTTTTAAAAAAATTTTTTTTATTCTTTAATTTTTTTATTTTTGTTTTAAATTTTGTATATATTTTTTTATTTAAATTTTTTTTTATATTTTAAATTTTTTATTTTTTTATTTATTTATTTCTTTTAAATTTTTTTTATTATTTTTGTTATTTTAACTTTTTTTTTAATTGTTTTCAAATTTTTTTAACAATTTTTTTAAAATTATTTTTATTTATGTTTTTTAAATTTTTTCTTAATTTTTAAAAAAAAATTTAATTTTTTTAAATTTTATTTTTTAATTTTTTTTTAATTTTATTTTTTAATTTTTTTTAAAAATTTGTTTTAATTTTTTAACAAAATTTAAAAAAAAT